>NC_138303.1:24147500-24392500 GCF_965601325.2 Salmo salar | reverse complement strand
GTGTGAGGGTAGGGGTGTGTGAGTGTGTGTGTGAGGGTAGGGGTGTGTGAGTGTGTGTGTGAGGGTAGGGGTGTGTGAGGGTAGGGGTGTGTGTGTGTGTGTGTGTAGGTGTGTGTGTGTGTGTGTGTGTGTGTGTGTGTGTGTGTGTGTGTGAGGGTAGGGGTGTGTGTGTGAGGTTAGGGGTGTGTGTGTGAGGGTAGGGGTGTGTGTGTGAGGGTAGGGGTGTGTGTGTGAGGGTAGGGGGGTGTGTGTGTGAGGGTAGGGGGGTGTGAGGGTAGGGGGGTGTGTGTGTGAGGGTAGGGGGGGTGTGTGTGTGAGGGTACGGGGTGTGTGTGTGAGGGTACGGGGTGTGTGTGTGAGGGTACGGGTGTGTGTGTGAGGGTAGGGGTGTGTGTGTGAGGGTAGGGGTGTGTGTGTGAGGGTAGGGGTGTGTGTGTGAGGGTAGGTGTGTGTGTGTGTGTGTGAGGGTAGGGGTGTGTGTGTGAGGGTAGGGGTGTGTGTGTGCATGCTGTGCTTGAATGTATTGACATAGTTTTGATGCTGTGCATGTCTCTAGTCTGTCCTGTTGTCAGTCCTGTTGCAATGAATGTGGCTGATCTCCTCACCCCTTTCTCCCTCTCCTTCTCTCTCCCCAGGTGTGTTTTGCCAACACAGTCTTCCTGGAGCCCATCGACAGCATCGAGCACATCCCCCCGGCGCGCTGGAAGCTCACCTGCTACATCTGCAAGCAGCGCGGCTCAGGGGCCTGCATTCAGTGCCACAAGGCCAACTGCTACACAGCCTTCCACGTGACCTGTGCCCAGCAGGCCGGCCTCTACATGAAGATGGAGCCCGTCAGGGAGACCAGCGCCAACGGCACCTCCTTCAGCGTCCGCAAGACCGCCTACTGCGACATCCACACCCCTCCCGGCTTAGCACGCCCCCTAGGAGGGGTGGGAGGGGCTAGCATGGGCTCCTCCCACAGTGAGGGCGAGCTGGAGGAGGACGATGAACCCAGTATAGGTCACGATGACGACACCAAGGGCTGGAGCTCAGAGCGGGCAAAGAGGGCCAAGGCCAAGTCCAGACTGAAGATGAAGAGAGCCAGGAAGATACTGGCTGAGAAGAGGAATGCAGCGCCCGTAGTGTCTGTGCCCTGTATACCCCCACACAGGTACTCACTTACTCACACATACTCACTGCAGACACAAAGGCATACCGATTCAGTCTCTTCAGTCCTACCATCTCCCTGTGTGTTCCTCCCCAGGCTCAGTAAGATCACCAGTAACCTGACAGTGCCCAGGAAGAGCCAGTTCATGCAGCGACTGCACAGTTACTGGACCCTGAAGAGGCAGAGCCGGAATGGTGTCCCTCTGCTGCGGCGGCTCCAGACCCACCTGCAGTCACAGCGCAACACGGAGCAGCTACAGCCACAGCCGCAGGCGCCACAGTCGCAGGTTCCCACGGTAACCACCACACAGTCTCTGTCTGGTGTTGTTATCACAGCGGTAGGGAGAATACTACTAGAAGCTCTGCATGTGTTTGGACTGAAGTGTGCCGGCTTTTCAGAGACAGAAGGAAAGAGTGTGCTCTGGTTGCATTGTCTCAGGCGATTGCCTTGTTTGATTCTGCTGTGATGTAGTGGCTGTGGTGCTGCTTCCTGATTTAACTATGTATGCAGGCTTACTGGTGTGTAACACTGCCAAACTAACCAGTTTGTGTGTGTTTATTGTGTGTGTGTGTGTGTGTGTGTGTGTGTGTGTGTGTGTGTGTGTGTGTGTGTGTGTGTGTGTGTGTGTGTGTGTGTGTGTGTGTGTGTGTGTGTGTGTGTGTGTGTGTGTGGGGCCCCAGAGGGACAGTGAGGAAAATAACTTGGCTCTGAAGGAGCAGCTGAAAGCATGGCAGAGACTGAGACATGACCTGGAGAGAGCCAGACTACTGGTGGAGCTCATTCGTAAGAGAGAGAAACTCAAGAGAGAGACGGTGAGACAGACGTGCACACTCCTCACATCCTTACTTCATGCACACGTTTGTATATTGGCACGTGAACACACACTTGACATCTGTCCGTTTGCACAGTGAGCAGGTGTGCGGACACACGTTGATCTGTCTGTGTGTTCAGATCAAGGTGCAGCAGATGGCGCTAGAGATGCAGCTGAGTCCCTTCCTGGTCCTGCTGAGGAACACCCTGGAACAGCTACAGGACAGAGACACCAGCAACTTCTTCACTGAGCCTGTCCCCCTGGCCGAGGTAACTCACACACACACACACTCTCACACCCCTTTGTGTTACCTCACACATACTGTGGCCGGTGGGGTTTAACCCCTAACCTCTCTCTCCTCAGGTGCCAGACTACCTGGACCACATCGAGAGGCCAATGGACTTCCAGACCATGTGGAACCTACTAGAGGCTCACCGCTACCTCAGCTTCGAAGCCTTTGAGGCAGACTTCGGCCTCATTGTCAACAATTGCCTCAAATACAACGCCAAGGACACAGTGTTCTACCGCGCTGCTCTGCGCCTCCGGGAGATGGGTGGGGCCGTGATCAGGACTGCCCGCAGACAGGCAGAGCGAATCGGCTTGGACTATGACACAGGTATGCACCTCCCTCGAGAGCCCAGCCCGGACAGCCAACGTGACAGAGAGAGAGACCGAGAGAGGGACAGGGACCAGGAACAAGAGAGGGACGGAGACGGAGATAGGCCGCTGTCTTCCAATGAGGATGGTGAGTGGCTTAGAGTCCTGTATTATCACCAGATGTTCTACTCCCGCCTTCTCCTTTTCTTAAAGTTGTACTCTTCCACATAAGTTATTATGTTGCTGTATAGCCGTGTGGGATTCTGTAGTTGTTAAATTTCTCTCTGTCCCTTAGACCTGCTCTTACCAGAGAACCGGCGGCGGCTGCCATTGGAGGAGCAGCTGTGTTTCCTTCAGGCGCGCTTTGATGAGGTCAGCTCAGGGAAGCACAGCATTGGTCGGTCGCGGCGTGCCAAAGCCCTGAGGAAAGAAATGACGGTCATCAAGAGGAAACTTGCCCACCAGAGAGAGGGAGGCTCGGGCATGGGGGGCAGGGACTCAGGGGGGGACAGGGGACCATCCCTCCCCCATCACCCCTCATCCACGGGACGCCACGACGAGGGGGAAGAGAGCAGCAGTCAGGAGATCAGTGGCAAGGGTGAGACTGAGGGGATATCTAAACTAAGCTCAGTGTACACGCTCCAGAATTTATTTACAAATTGATCTCACATAGGCTTAGCAATACTTATCATGTCTAACTCTCATTATGTTAGATTTATGAAATAACATTTTCAGTCTCTGTCTCCCTGCTTCTCCCTCCTCCTCTCTCTCTGCAGATTTAAGTGCATCGTCCTCGGCTCTAGCTCCAGAGGTGGGACGTCGTACCTCTGTCCTCTTCTCCAAGAAGAACCCCAAAATGGCCGGACCCCCCAAGAGGCCGGGCCGTCCCCCTAAGAACAGGGATGCGGGACACGGAGGGGCAGGGGTGAACCCCAGTCCAATAGGTCCCCCTCAGCTGGCCCTCTTGTCTCCCCCTCGGCAGAGGAAGCGACCCCACAGCAGCTCCAGCTCTGAGAGCGACAGTGATATCGACAACCTCCTCCCGAGTAAGACACACACACGCACAATCAAACCAATCACATACACAATCACACTAGGCCTGTACAACATTATTACATTGTCATTACTCTTATCTTTTAACGGTTACGACTCTTTAAGGTCAGTCTAGTAACTGTAATGACTCTCTAAGGTCAGTCTAGTAACTAACGGTTATGACTCTCTAAGGTCAGTCTAGTAACTAACGGTTATGACTCTCTAAGGTCAGTCTAGTAACTAACGGTTATGACTCTCTAAGGTCAGTCTAGTAACTAACGGTTATGACTCTCTAAGGTCAGTCTAGTAACTGTAACGGTTATGACTCTCTAAGGTCAGTCTAGTAACTAACGGTTATGACTCTCTAAGGTCAGTCTAGTAACTGTAACGACTCTCTAAGGTCAGTCTAGTAACTGTAACGGTTATGACGTTATCTGCTAGGCCTGCCCACTAACGGTTTTGGCGGGGCCAACCAGCCGGTGACGGAGAGTTTTCGGGTGTACAGGAACGAGAGGAGCCTTCCTCGATCCAGCTCTGACTCTGAATCCACCACCAGCAGCAGCAGTAGTGCTGCCTCTGACAGAACCAGGTAATCATAGACACACACTGTGGTATTTATACACAGCCACATAGTCAAACACAACTGCACTGTCTATGATGCACACATTTGGTTTAGGATGAATGAATGACTCTCTTTTTGTCTTTCTCTCTCTCAGTACCACTCCGTCTAAGCAGGGCCGGGGGAAGCAGTCGTTCTCTCGTTCAGCCTTCCAGGAGGACAGCAGTGAGGAGACATCAGGGACAGAGAACGACTCCTACTCTGTGGGAGGGTCACGCAGCGTCTCACACTGTGTGTACCACACATACACACACATACATGCATTGGCATGCATGCACTTATCTGTCTTCGTCAATCTCATCTATCGTGCCACCTCTACCTCTCATTTTCCCAAAGTGTGTGTGTTTAGGAGGTATACACAGTGCCTTCGGAAAGAATTCAGACCCCCTGACTTTTTCCACATTTTGTTAGGTTACAGCCTTATTCTAAAATTGTAAATAATTTTTTCCCTCATCAATTTACACACAATAACCCATAATGACGAAGCAAAAACAGGAATTGAAATATCACATTTGCATAAGTATTCAGACCCTTTACTCAGTACTTTATTGAAGCACCTTTGGCAGCGATTACAGCCTCGAGTATGATTCTGCAAGCTTGACACACCTGTATTTGAGGAGTTTCTCCCACTCTTCTCTGCAGATCCTTTCAAACTCTGTCAGGTTGGATGTGGAGTGTCGCTGCACAGCTATTTTCAGGTCTCTCCAGAGATGTTCGATCAGGTTCAAGTCCGGGCTCTGGCTGGCCCACTCACGGACATTCAGAGACTTGATCCGAAGCCACTCCTGCGTTGTCTTGGCTGTGTGCTTAGGTTCATTGTCCTGTTGGAAGGTGAACCTTCGCTCCAGTCTGAGGTCCTGAGCGCTTTGGGGCAGCATGATGCTGCCACCACCATGCTTCACCATAGGGATGGTGCCAGGTTTCCTCCAGACGTGACGCTTGGCATTCAGGCCAAAGAGTTCAATCTTGGTTTCATCAAACTAGAGAATCTTTTTATCATGGTCCGAGAGTCCTTTAGGTGCCTTTGGCAAACTCCAAGCGGGCTGTCATGTGACTTTTACTGAGGAGTGGCTACCGTCTGGCCACACTACCATAAAGGGAGGACTTGTGGAGTGCTGCAGAGATGGTTGTCCTTCTGGAAGTTTCTTCCATTTCCTCAGAGGAACTGAGCTCTGTCAGAGTGACCATCGGGTTCTTGGTCACCTCCCTGACTAAGGCCCTTCTCTCCCGATTGCTCAGTTTGGCCGGGTGGCCAGCTCTAGTAAGAGTCTTGGTGGTTCCAAACTTCTTCCATTTAAGAATGATGCAGGCCACTGTGTTCTTGGGAACCTTCAATGCTTCAGAAATGTTTTGGTACCCTTCCCCAGATATGTTCCTTCGACACAATCCTGTCTCGGAGCTCTACGTAAAATTCCTTCAACCTCTTGGCTTGGTTTTTGCTCTGCCGTGCACTGTGGGACCTTATATAGACAGGTGTGTGCCTTTCCAAATCATGTCAAATCAATTTAATTTACCACAGGTGGACTCCAATCAAGTTGTAGAAATCTCAACAATGATCAATGGAAACAGGATGCACCTGAGCTCAATTTCGAGTCTCATAGCAAAGGGTCTGAATACTTTTGTAAATAAGGTATTTCAGTTTATTATTTTTTAAATTAGCAAAAATGTCTAAACATGTTTTCGATTTGTCATAACGGGCTATTGTGTGTAGATTTTCAAATAAGGCTAATGTAACAAAATGTGGGAAAAGTCAAGGGATCTGCATAGTTTCCGTGATTCTGATGTATTGGGTGTTTCTCTCAGTAGGGTGGGGCCGGGGCCGATCAGGTTGTAGGACGCCATCAGATGACTACTCTTCCCTTGATGCTCTGGACCTTGTGTGGGCCAAGTGTAGAGGCTATCCTTCATACCCTGCTTTGGTAATCCAGCCATGGATGTACACACACAAACACACATATTAGGATAAACTATGGTTGAAATTTCCATTCGGCTACAAGTTGCTAGTATCTCATGCCAACCAATACCATGAAACTTAAAACTATTGTATTTACTTGTCCTGTACCCTCCCTCTAACCCTTCCCCTCCCCCTGTAGATCATAGATCCTAAAATGCCCAGTGAGGGGGTATTCCACAGAGGGGTTCCTATCCCCGTGCCCCCTCTGGAGGTCCTGAAGCTGGGGGAGCAGATGACCCAAGAGGCCCGGGAACACCTCTTCCTGGTACTCTTTTTCGACAACAAGAGAACCTGGTCAGTACACTGTCTGTCTCTCTCTCAGTCCTCTGTGTTTGTCTTTCTCTGCCCCTCGCTCTCTCTTCCCCCGCTCTCTTCTTTCTTTCCTCCCTCTCTCTCTCTTCTCTCTGTCTTTGTTCTCACTCATTTTCCCCCTTCTCTCTCCCATGTGAACCTCTGTCCCTCTCTGTAGCAGCAAACCTCATTCTGTAGTCAACAATGTGCAGCTCAGCAGCATTAAATCATTTCAAAAGGCTGTCTGCACGTAGTACAAGAGCAAAGGATGTTTTTTTTTACATAGAAATGCAAGAAAGCAAAAAAAAATATCCATCTCTCGCTAGCAGAAGTGGGTCAGGAGTGATTGAAGATGTCGCTTTGAGAGAGAACAAAGAGAGAAAATACACTTTGTTTTAGGTCACAACACACGACACAACACACAGCAGTTAGTGCTGCGGTGTGGGTGGATAATTATCTACCTGTGAGACAGTGTTTCTAACCCTGTGTGTGTGTGTGTGTGTCTGAAGGCAGTGGCTGCCGCGTTCTAAGCTGGTTCCTCTGGGGGTGGACCGGGAGCTGGACAAGGAGAAGATGCTGGAGGGAAGGAAGTCCAACATCCGCAAGTCAGTGCAGGTGGCCTACCACCGCGCCATGCAGCATCGTAACAAGGTCCAGGGAGACCCCAGCAGCGACACCAGCGACAGCGACTGAGCACTCGCACACATATGCACGGGCTGCACACTCACACAGATATGCCCAACACACAGACACACACGCACACGTCTTTGCTGGCCTCCCCAGGTATTGATAGGGTATTGGTTTCAGATCTGTGGGTTTTGATCTACCCTGTGGCCTTGGAGAGCCTAGCACTCAGCACAATATGCCAGTAATACCTATTGGAAAGCACATGCAACACTCTCTTTCCACACACACACACACACACACACACACACACACACACACACACACACACACACACACACACACACACACACACACGTTTTTGGCACACACAGTGGTATTTAATCTGAGATGTAAAATATGTATTTAAGAGAATTGAAACAAAAAGGGTATTAAGAAAAAAAAATATTCCCAGAATCATGATTGGGAATTGTCCTTGTATATGGTTGATATGAGTGTTTACCAGCGACTGAAGAACATGGGCTGCAGAAGGTCGCATCACACAGATATGCACACACACACACACATACATATATATGTATACATACACACACACACACAGTTGAAGTCGGAAGTTTACATACACTTAGGTTGGAGTCATTAAAACTTGTTATTCAACCACTACACACATTTCTTGTTAATTAACAAACTGTAGTTTTGGCAAGTCAGTTAGGACATCTACTTTGTGCATGACACAAGTAATTTTTCCAACAATTGTTTACAGACAGATTATTTCACTTATAATTCACTGTATCACAATTCCAGTGGGTCAGAAGTTTACATACACTAAGTTGACTGGGCCTTTTAAACAGCTTGGAAAATACCAGAAAATGATGTCATGGCTTTAGAAGCTTCTGATAGGCTAATTGACATCATTTGAGTCAATTGGAGGTGTACCTGTGGATGTATTCCAAGGCCTACCTTCAAACTCAGCACCTCTTTGCTTGATATCATGGGAAAATCAAAAGAAATCAGCCAAGACCTCAAAAGAATTGTAGACCTCCACAAGTCTGGTTCGTCCTTGGGAGCAATTTCCAAACGCCTGAAGGTACCACGTTCATCTGTACAAACAATAGTACGCAAGTATAAACACCATGGGACCCCGCAGCTGTCATACCGCTCAGGAAGGAGACGCATTCTGTCTCCTAGAGATGAACGTACTTTGGTGCTAAAAGTGCAAATCAATCCCAGAACAACAGCAAAGGACCTTGTGAAGATGCTGGAGTAAACAGGTACAAAAGTATCTATATCCACAGTAAAACGATTCCTATATCGACATAACCTGAAAGGCCGCTCAGCAAGGAAGAAGCCACTGCTCCAAAACCGCCATAAAAAAGCCAGACTACGGTTTGCAACTGCACATGGGGACAAAGATCGTACTTTTTGGAGAAATGTCCTCTGGTCTGATGAAACAAAAATAGAACTAACATAATGACCATCAATATGTTTGGAGGAAAAAGGGGGAGGCTTGCAAGCCGAAGAACACCATCCCAACCGTGAAGCACGGGGGGTGGCAGCATCCTGTTGTGGGGGTGCTTTGGTGCAGGAGGGAATGGTGCACTTCACAAAATAGATGGCATCGTGAGGTGGGAAAATCATGTGGAAATATTTAGGCAACATCTCAAGACATCAGTCAGGAAGTTACAGCTTGGTTGCAAATGGGTCTTCCAAATGGACAATGACCCCAAGCATACTTCCAAAGTTGTGGCAAAATGGCTTAAGGACAACAAAGTCAAGGTATTGGAGCGGCCATCACAAACCCTGACCTCAATCCTATAGAACATTTGTGGGCAGAACTGAAAAAGCGTGTGTTCTGAGCAAGGAGGCTTACAAACTTGTCTCAGTTACCCCAGCTCTTTCAGGAGGAATGGGCCAAAATTCACCCAACTTATTGTGGCAAGCTTGTGGAAGGCTACCTTAAATGTTTGACCCAAGTTAAGCAATTTTAAAGGCAATGCTACCAAATACTGAGTGTATGTGAACTTCTTACCCACTGAGAATGTGATGAAATAAATAAAAGCTGAAATAAATCATTCTCTCTACTATTATTCTGACATTTCACATTCTTAAAATAAAGTGGTGATCCTAACTGACCTAAGAAAGGGAATTTTTACTAGGATTAAATGTCAGGAATTGTGAAAAACTGAGTTTAAATGTATTTGGCAAAGGTGTATGTAAACTTCCGACTTCAACTGTACATTCAAACAGGGCAATGCATATGCACACACACACATCCACACACCCTATGGTGTGCACTTAAGGTTCCATAGTATCACTGGTCCAACACCCTCTCTACACAACTCCCTCTGCCCGCCCCCTCGGATCCCCGTGTTCAATCACGGCTTAGTGGAGCACGGGGTCAGCTGGCATGGCCAATCGACTGTAAGCAAAGCAACTTCCTCTGTTATTTATTCCGTACATTTACATTTTCCGTCTCTCAAGGACCTCCAGTCTTCTTCTCTCTACTAGTCTGACGGACTGTCTCCACAACATTGCATTGTGCAGTCGTTTCCTCTACTCTTCCGTATGTGTTTATTTTGTTTCTTTAGTTACGTCTCTTTTTGTTCTTGTCTGTTTGTACTATTCTGGCCGCTGGCGAATAATGAAGACTCATGTAAATGTGATGAGAAACACACGCCAGCCTCACTGTCTCTTCTAGTCTCGGGCCAATGGCTTTAGAACTTTTTATATATACAGATTACATAAAATAGAAGTTTAATAAAATAATTGAGTTTTGTACACCTTGGTCCTGATCAGCTCTCTTTTGCCTGTGTTTGTGCATCTGTGTTTTTCTGTGTATGTGTGTGTACAACATTGCTGCCTTTCCCTGTTAAATTCAAAGGTTCTCTCATTCAAAATATTTTTGCAGATATGATATCTAATCACACTGAATTACATGAGTACATACAGCAGGGCCTGGACTTTTTTACATTTACATTTAAGACATTTAGCAGACGCTCTTAATCCAGAGCGACTTTTGCGCAACCTTCATTACCCAGTTGTAAGAAGGAAGTTATGTGTAATACCCCTGTATGTTCTAAGGAAGCCCTGTTCTGCCTTTCAACCAGGATGAATCATGAGTAACTGTATTTTGTTACCACCGTAACTGGGAGAAAAGGCTCAATATCAGTATAACCTTATCTATATATTTCCCGTATATCTGACATTTTATCAGATATAAGGAGTAGACATGCTCCAGATACGCATGTTCCTAATTTCATATGGAGCTAGGATATTCTCCGTAATGGGACAGTTTTTACATGCATCCAATCCGGACCTCAGGAATCTTCTAGCTACCATATCAATCCAGGGATATACAGTTGAACTCGGAAGTTTGCATACACTTAGGTTGGAGTCATTAATACTTGTTATTCAACCACTCCACAAATTTCTTGTTAACAAACAATAGTTTTGGCAAGGTGGTTAGGACAACTACTTTGTGCATGACACGTCATTTTTCCAACAATTGTTTATAGACAGATTATTTCACAAATAATTCACTGTATCACAATTCCAGTTGGTCAGAAGTTTACATGCAGAAGTTGACTGTTCCTTTAAACAGATTGGAAAATTCCAGAAAATGATGTCATGGCTTCTGATAGGCTAATTGACATCATTTGAGTCAATTGGAGGTGTACCTATGGATGTATTTCGAGGCCTACCTTCAAACTCAGTGCCTCTTTGCTTGACATCATGGGAAAATCAAAAGAAATCAGCCAATATCTCAGAAAAACAATTGTAGACTTCCACAAGTCTGGTTCGTCCTTGGGAGCAATTTCCAAATACCTGAAGGTACCACATTCATCTGTACAAACAATAGTACGCAAGTATAAACACCATGGGACCACACAGCCGTCATACCGCTCAGGAAGGAGACGCGTTCTGTCTCCTAGAGATGAATGTACTTTGGTGTGAAAAGTGCAAACCAATCCCAGAACAACAGCAAAGGACCTTGTGAAAATGCTGGAGGAAACAAGTACAAAAGTATCTATATCCACAGTAAAACAAGTCCTATATTGACAAAACCTGAAAGGCCGCTCAGCAAGGAAGAAGCCGCTGCTCTAAATCCGTCACAACAAAAGCCAGACTACGGTTTGCAACTGCACATGGGGACAAAGATCGTAATTTTTGGAGAAATGTCCTCTGGTCTGATGAAACAAAAATAGAACTGTTTAGCCATAATGACCATTGTTATGGTTGGAGGAAAAAAGGGGAGGCTTGCAAGCCATAGAACACCATCCCAACCGTGAAGCACGGGGGGTGGCAGCATCCTGTTGTGGGGGTGCTTTGGTGCAGGAGGGACTGGTGCACTTCACAAAATAGATGGCTTCATGAGGTGGGAAAATCATGTGGATATATTGAAGCAACATCTCAAGACATCAGTCAGGAAGTTACAGCTTGGTCGCAAATGGGTCTTCCAAATGGACAATGATCCCAAGCATACTGCCAAAGTTGTGGCAAAATGGCTTAAGGACAACAAAGTCAAGGTATTGGAGTGGCCATCACAAAACCCTGACCTCAACCCTTTAGAACATTTGTGGGCAGAACTGAAAAGTATGTGCGAGCAAGGAGGCCTACAAACCTGACTCAGTTACACCAGCTCTGTCAGGAGGAATGGGCCAAAATTCACCCAACCTATTTTATTTATTTCACCTTTATTTAACCAGGTAGGCAAGTTGAGAACAAGTTCTCATTTACAATTGCGACCTGGCCAAGATAAAGCAAAGCAGTTCGACAACATACAAAAACACAGAGTTACACATGGAGTAAAACAAGATACAATCAATGATACAGTAGAAAAAATAAGACTATATACAATGTGAGCAAATGATGTGAGATAAGCGAGGTAAAGGCAAAAAAGGCCATGGTGGCAGAGTAAATACAGTATAGCAAGTAAAACACTGGAATGGTAGATTTGTTATTTGAAGAAAGTTCAAAGTTAAAATATAAATAATATGGTGCAAAGGAGCAAAATAAATAAAATAAATAAATACAGTAGGGGAAGAGGTAGTAGTTTGGGCTAAATTATAGATGGGCTATGTACAGGTGCAGTGATCTGGGAGCTGCTCTGACAGCTGGTGCTTAAAGCTAGTGAGGGAGATAAGTATTTCCAGTTTCAGAGATTTTTGTAGTTCGTTCCAGTCATTGGCAGCAGAGAACTGGAAGGAGAGACGACCAAAGGAGGAGTTGGCTTTAGGGGTGACCAGAGAGATATACCTGCTGGAGCGCGTGCTACAGGTGGGTGCTGCTATGGTGACCAGTGAGCGGAGATAAGGGGGGACTTTACCTAGCAGGGTCTTGTAGATGACCTGGAGCCAATGTGTTTGGCGACGATTATGAAGCGAAGGCCAGCCAACGAGAGCGTACAGGTCGCAGTGGTGGGTAGTATATGGGGCTTTGGTGACAAAACGGATGGCACTGTGATAGACTGCATCCAGCTTGTTGAGTAAGGTATTGGAGGCTATTTTGTAAATGACATCGCCGAAGTCGAGGATTGGTAGGATGATCGGTTTTACGAGGGTATGTTTGGCAGTATGAGTGAAGGATGCTTTGTTGCGAAATAGGAAGCCAATTCTAGATTTAACTTTGGATTGGAGATGATTGATGTGAGGAAGGAGAGTTTACAGTCTAACCAGACACCTAGGTATTTGTAGTTGTCCACAAATTCTAAGTCAGAACCGTCCAGAGAAGTGATGCTGGACAGACGGGCAGGTGCAGACAGCGATCGGTTGAAGAGCATGCATTTAGTTTTACTTGTATTTAGGAGCAGTTGGAGACCACGGAAGGAGAGTTGTATGGCATTGAAGCTCGTCTGGAGGGTTGTTAACATAGTGTCCAAAGAAGGGCCAGAAGTATACAGAATGGTGTCGTCTGCGTAGAGGTGGATCAGAGATTCACCAGCAGCAAGAGCGACATCATTGATGTATACAGAGAAAAGAGTTGGCCCAAGAATTGAACCCTGTGGTACCCCCATAGAGACTGCCAGAGATCCGGACAGCAGGCCCTCCGATTTGACACCCTGAACTCTATCAGAGAAGTAGTTGGTGAACCAGGCAACGCAATCGTTTGAGAAACCAAGGCTACTGAGTCTGCCGATGAGGATGTGGTGATTAACAGAGTCAAAAGCTTTGGCCAGGTCAATGAATACGGCAGCACAGTATTGTTTCTTATCGATGGCGGTTACGATGTCGTTTAGGACCTTGAGTGTGGCTGAGGTGCACCCATGACCAGCTCTGAAACCAGATTGCATAGCGGAGAGGGTGCGGTGGGATTCGAAATGGTCGGTAATCTGTTTGTTGACTTGGCTTTCGAAGACCTTAGAAAGGCAGGGTAGGATGGATATAGGTCTGTAGCAATTTGGGTCAAGAGTGTCACCTCCTTTGAAGAGGGGGATGACAGCAGCTGCTTTCCAATCTATGGGAAACTCAGACGACACGAAAGAGAGGTTGAACAGGCTAGTAATAGGGGTTGCAATAATTTTGGCAGATAATTTTAGAAAGAAAGGGTCCAGATTGTCAAGCCCAGCTGATTTGTAGGGGTCCATATTTTGCAGCTCTTTCAGAACATCAGCTGAATGGATTTGGGAGAAGGAGAAATGGGGGAGGCTTGGGCGAGTAGCTGTGGGGGGTGCAGTGCTGTTGAATGCAGTAGGGGTAGTTAGGTGGAAAGCATGGCCAGCCGTAGAAAAATGCTTATTGAAATTCTCAATTATAGTGGGCTTATTGGTGGTGACAGAGTTTCCTATCCTCTGTGCAGTGGGCAGTTGGGAGGAGGTGTTCTTATTCTCCATGGACTTTACAATGTCCCAGAACTTTTTAGAGTTTGAGTTGCAGGAAGCAAATTTCTGTTTGAAAAAGCTAGCCTTGGCGTTTCTATTGTGGGAAGCTTGTGGAAGGCTACCCTAAACGTTTGACCCAAGTTAAACAATTTAAAGGCAATGCTACCAAATACTAATTGAGTGTATGTAAACTTCTGACCCACTGGGAATGTGATGAAAGAAATAAATGCTGAAATAAATAATTCTCTCTACTATTGTTCTGACATTTCACATTCTTAAAATAAAGTGGGGATCCTAGCTGACCTAAAATAGAGAATTTTTACGAGGATTAAATGTCAGGAATTGTGAAAAACTGAGTTTGAATGTATTTGGCTGAAGTGTATGTAAACTTCCGACTTCAACTGTATCTGGGGTGAGATACGTTGAAGACACGCACGTGATGCACATGGCACCCGTTTACATATTTATGGAATATTCAAACTCTGGAAAGGTATGTGTCAACATGCTGACATATCTAAGCCTTTATACTTCGGCATGAACGAATCCACATATTTTCAGAAATGTATCATCTCTAGTCATTACCTGATAATTTATGTATCCGTATTTTCTTTTAATGCATAATTTCAATAGATATCCTTACATCATATGTAATATTCATCCTCGTATGTTAGATCCGACTCATGATCAATGTCCAGTGCACAAATTATTTTACCTATTAAGGCGCTGAAAATCATTGCGCTTCTTCACATGAAGGTGGCATATCTGAGCATACGTTTGCACGATATTTAGTAGTAGGCTAGAAGGCATGCAAGGGCCAACATCGTCATATTTAATCCAAGTTGCTATTTCCAAAGCACATCTCTGCTATTTGTTTAAAAAATGCAGCACAGCAAATCCAGAGCTCCTATCACAACATACGTTTTCTGTAAAGATGCAAATTTAGGCCAATCTTTGCTAAACGCTTTTTTGATTTATAATGAACAAAAATATAAATGCAACATGCAATATTTTCAATGATTTTACTGAGTTACAGTTCATATAAGGAAACAGTCAATTGAAATGAATTCATTAGGCCCTACCTAATCTAGGGATTTCACATGACTGGGCATAGGCCCACCCACCTGGGAGCCAGGTCCAGTTTTTCCCCACAAAAGGGCCTAATTACAGACAGAAATACTCTTTAGTTTCATCAGCCGTCCACATGGTTGCTGGTGGCTTATGGTAGAGAAATGAACATTCAATTCTCTGGCAACAGCTCTGGTGGACATTCCTGCAGTCAGCATTCCAATTGCACGCTCCCTCAATACTGGAGACTTCTTTGGCATTGTGTTGTGTGACAAAACTGCACATTTTAGAGTGGCCTTTTATTGTCCCCAGCACAAGGTGCGCCTGTGTAATGATCATGCTGTTTAATTAGCTTCTCGATATGCCACACCTGTCAGGTGGATGGATTATCTTGGCAAAGGAGAAATGCTCACTAACAATGATGTAAACAAATGTGTGCACAACATTTGAGAGAAATAAGCTTTTTGTGCGTAATGAACATTTCTGGGATCTTTTATTTCAGCTCATGAAACATGGGACCAATGCTACATGTTGCATTTAGTTCAGTATATTTAACAGAAAATAAAAATGGATGGATGAGATGGGTGCAGGTTGGGTCGTCATGTCAGTGGTGGTCCCTCACAGTCCAGACCCAATGTGGTAGTAGTGTCGGACTGTGATCCACTCCAAACTGTAAATGCATAAATCATTAATAATTTCACGCAATTATACCAGAAGGTAGCTACTCTACCGTCTTCAATCATGACGAGAAAACTATCTGGAACAAGCTAGCTAGCTAGCAAAGTTGCTAGCTAGCTAAGTTAGTTAGCTAGCTTATACTATCCAGTAATACAAAATACACCTAACCTTTTTAAAACGTTAGCTGTCCCCTTGAGGCTTGATAGGGGGTAAAAATGTTTTGCCTGAAAGGAAGGCAATTTTGTTGTTAGCTAGCTAGCTAGCTACTCAGTTTTGCGTTAACTTATTTTAGGTCTTTTCTGAACAGCTTCTCACTTCTTTGTTTCTCCAGTTGAAATGGACTCTTTTTGCCCAGTGCATGCCTAACATACAGTACACTCCCCTGACCTCTTTCATTGTGTGTCTCTCTCTCTCTGTCTGCCTGTCACTCACACACTGACGCACTGAGAGATGACAGGACGTCTAAACTAGGCCATTGGAGCTGGTACAACTAGTTAGCATTTCCTGTTAACACTAGGGATTCCTTCACTCTAGGCCCACTATATCATGTCAGATTTACAGTCTTTCAAAACACAGTCTTTCAGGGACATTCAGATTATCTTTTCGATAAGTAGGGATGGACTTGTAGCCACATGCAATGTATCACAGTAGAAATCACAAAGACGTGTCCCCCCATGCCCTGCATATTGTTTCTTATCAGCATGTGTGGGCATATGCGTGTCATATTTTCTTTACAGGTTAAAGATCCCCCAGCCACCCAGGTCACCCACTCAACTCAACTTCACAGGTTAAAGATCACCCAGATCATCCACTCAACTCAACTTCACAGGTTAAAGATCCCCCAGCCACCCAGATCACCCACTCAACTCAACTTCACAGGTTAAATATCCCCAGCCACCCAGATCACCCACTCAACTTAACTTCCCTTAGTATTTCCATTCAGGCTAAAGACTCAGAGATAACTAGACAGCCCACTTCTCTGAAGATCTCTGTTTTCTGCCCTAAACCCCCCACTCCTGTTTACAGTCATAGGGAGGATGAGTGGGGGCTGGAAGAACTGATAGATATCACCCAGTAGTTTGGTGAAAGGACAGATGACATGAGAGATAAGCTCAGGATGTCGACACTGTTGTTTTTCTTCATCTGACAGTTCATGAGTTCTTTGATCTCTCTATGCAAACATACACCCTGCTACCATTTCCACCACAGTTTTATGTGCGTGTGTGTGTGTGTGTGTGTGTGTGTGTGTGTGTGTGTGTGTGTGTGTGTGTGTGTGTGTGTGTGTGTGTGTGTGTGTGTGTGTGTGTGTGTGTGTGTGTGTGTGTGTGTGTGTGTGTGTGTGTGTTGTGGAAAACTTAGAGCGTAAGCCTGTGATGTTATGTTGTAATGTTCTCTCACAGCAGTAATAGCCTATTCTGAAGTGAAACTCAAAGAGTTGGGTGTCTGAAAGCCCTCAACAGTGTTTGTCTCCTAGCTGTTGGAACTAGGGTATGACGCTACAAGCTGGGCACACCTATATTTGGGGAGTTTTTCCCATTCTTCTTTTCCTCAAGGATCTCTCTGTACTTTGCTCCGTTCATCTTTCCTTCTATGCTGACTAGTCTCCCAGACCCTGCTGCTGAAAAACATCCCCACAGCATGATGCTTCCACCACCATGCTTCACCGTAGCGATGGTGCCAGGTTTCCTCCAGATGTGCCCCTTGATATTCAGGCCAAAGAGTTCAATCTTAGTTTCATTTTGATTACCTGCCCTTTATATGTCACTCCCTTTGGTTCCTTCCCCAGGTGTCATTGTTTCTGTTTCTGTGTCATGTCTGTGCATTGTTTGTGTTTTCTTGATTTATATTATGTTACCTTTACTTATTAAAACCCTCACTCCCTGAACTTGCTTTCCGACTCTCAGCGCACATCATTACAGTGCCTTTTACTGAGGAGTGGCTTCCATCTGGCCACTCTACCATAAAGACCTGATTGGTGGAGTGTGTGGCGGATGAATCAGAATTAGTTGGGTAACATAGATAATTAAGATGTTTTATTTGTATAATATGCTTATGTGAGATACTTGTCATTAGGATGGCGTGCCCTTTGGACTCTGGTGTTGACAGTTGTACTTTTCCCTTAGCTAGGGCTCAGTCACTTGGGGCCCAGAGAGGGGAGAAGTCAGAATGAAACATTGTCTTCATATGTGAATGTGTCTTTACCTATTCTTAAACCATGTGAAGGGATGACGTGATTAATGGGGAACCAAGTCACTCCCTCCTTTTCTATGTTGTGGGGAGGTGTATGGTAGTGTCTGGGACCATTGTATGTCCTCTCTCTAGATCTTGCACTTATCCTGGGATAGTGTATGACCTGGAGGCTCACTCCCCTCAGTGAGCTTGTCCAGGAGTGGAGTCAAGAGGGGGTTTACTTGAGATGGGAGTATCTAGAGTTGTCAATTGATTTATGCCATTGGATGAGCTAATGGTTCTGTTCTATACCGTACCAGGGAGAGACGGTTCCGGTTTGGGGTAGGAGGACCAGATACTGGTCTATACAATGAACACTGTTCATACAGCAGTTGCCGTCTGCTATGTTTTATAGATATCTTTCATACAGAATTTAACCTTTGTGAACTGTTCCTAAGATCTGTTGTTCGTCATGTACATTGAGAGGGGTGGGTCTGGGTATAAAATATCTTTGTACTTTTGTGTAATCACTTTTCAATGGTTCATTGAAGGTCAAGTGCTTTTGCAAAAGCATCTTAATTATTAAAGATGTTGTTTTAAGTATAACTGACTTGTGTGTGAAGTTTGTAACTCTCCTCATTTGGTAATGCAGAAATTAGCCACCACAAGTGCTGCAGAGATGGTTGTCCTTCTGGAGGTTTCTCCCATCTCCACAGAGGAACTCTGGAGCTCTTTCAGAGTGAACATCAGGGTCTTGGTCACCAGCCTGACCAAGGCCCTTCTCCCCCGATTGCTCAGTTTGGCTGGGTGGCCAGCTCTAGATCTGTGCTTCAACACAATCCTGTCTCTGAGGTCTACGGACAATTCCTTCGACCTTGTGGCTTGGTTTTTGCTCTGACATGCAGTGTCAATTGTGGAACCTTATATAGACAGGTGTGTACCTTTCCAAATAATTTCCAATCAATAAAATGTACCATAGGTGTACTTCAATGAAGTTGTACAAACATCTCAAGGATGATCAATGAAACAGGATGCAACTGAGCTCAATTTCGAGTCTCATAGGTAAGGGTCTGAATACTTTTGTAAATAAGGTATTTCTGTTTTTTATTTTTAATACATTTGCAAAAATTTCTAAACCTGTTTTTGCTTTGTCATTATGGGGTATTATGTGTAGATTGATGAGGAAAACAATTAACTTAATCAATTTTAGAATAAGACTGTAACGTAACAAAATGTGGAAAAAGGGAAGGGAACACTTTCTGAATGCACTGTATTGTGACAATCAGCACCACTATGAAACCTTTGTGTGACAATCATGATAAATATTTACTATAACTCAGAACACTAAATCAAAACAACAAAGGAAAACGAACGTCACGTTCTGCAGACTTTACTGAGCTGTACAAAAACAAGATCCCACAACTGAAGGAGGGAAAAAGGGCTGCCTAAGTATGATTCCCAATCAGAGACAACGATAGCCTCTGATTGGAAACCATACTCAGCCAAAACAAAGAAATACAATGACATAGAATGCCCACCCCATATCACACCCTGACCTAACAAAACAGAGAAAAACAGCTCTCTCAGGTCAGGGCGTGACACTTTGACCCAGTTAGAGACCCTGTTTGCCATCAACTACAGTTAACAATTAACACGTTATAGCGTGTGTTTAAGAGAGATAGAATTGAAAAAAATCGGACTATTTCTGTACAAAAACTAATAGACAGAAACCCACACATCATATATTGTTAGAAGACCTATAGATGGGTTGGTTAGCTGACCTCACGAAAACAATGTGTGCACTTCCAGGGGCAGAAGTCAGCATGTTGTTGTGATTCTGGATGGTGAGATTGCTAGCAAAAATGACAAGAAACTGCCATCTGGGGAATCGTAAGTGGCTCAATTCAGCTCGTTTCATATTGATACCATATCTTGTTTTGAGGTGTTTTAACTGGCTAAAATTAGCTAGCTAGCTAACCAATAACTGTAATGATGTATTTGAGAGACAACAAGTGTTCATTGTGCAAATGTATTTATGTTATCAATAAACATTGAAGATGAAATATAGCATACATATTGTCAACAATCTACGCCAACCCTGTCTGTGTTGGCCCATAGTTGTGCATGACTCAGTTTTGTTGCTAAACAACCAACAGTCTATATAACATTATAAACTGGGTGGTTCGAGCCCTGAATGCTGATTGGCTGACAGCCATGGTATATCAGACTGTATACCATGGGTATGACAAAATATATATTTTTACTTCTCTAATTACATTGGTAACCCGTTCATAATAGCAATAAGGGACTTCGGGTGTTTGTGGTATACGGCTAAGAGCTGTATCCAGGCACTCTGCATTGACACAAGATGACACCGACAGACATGGCAGCTCTGCTTCTAGCTCCTAAGCAACTTTGCAGTATTATATATATTTTTTGTTATTTCTTACATTATTAGCCCAGAACGTTTTTTTGTTATTACATACAGCCCGAAATAACTTTTGGATATTAGAGCGGCAGTAGCTCACCAGCATTACGACCAGTAATATGACTTTCCCGAATTGGATCCTTTGTTCGTACCCCCCAGGGCATTGAACTTATCCCAGATGCCGCCGGCGGAGAAGAGGTATTCGGAGTGGACTTCTAGTCTGACTCAGGAGGCAGGCACACCATCCACCGCTTCCGAGTATATTACTCGCTAATGTTCCGTCTTTGGACAATAAAGTAGACGACCTCAGGGCGAGGATCTCCTTCCAGAGAGACATCAGGGACAGTAACATACTCTGTTTCATGGAATCATGGCTCTCTTGGGATATACTGTCTTCGTCCATACAGCCAGCTGGGTTCTCAGTTCAACGCGTAGACAGGAATAAAGATCTCACCTCTCATGATTAACTACTCATGGTGCGATTGTGATAACTTACAGAAACTCAAGTCCTTTTGTTCACCCGACCTAGTATACGTCACAATCAAATGCCGACCGTATTACCTCCCAAGATAATTATCTTCGGTTATAGTCACAGCCGTGTATATTTCCCCTCAAGCCGATACCACGACAGCCCTCAAGGAACTACACTGGACTTTATGTAAACTGGAAACCACATATCCTGAGGCCGCATTTATTGTAGATGGTGATTTTAACAAAGGAAATTGGAGGAAAACGATATCGAAGTTCTGTCAACACATTGACTGTAGTACTCTCTTAGGAAAAAACACTAGATCACTGCTACTCACCTTTTCGAGATGCCTACAAGGCCCTCCCCCGCTCTCCCTTCGACAAATCAGATCACGACTCAATTCTGCTCCTTCCTTCCTATAGGCAGAAAACAGGAAGTACCCATGCTAAGGTCTATTCGATGCTGGTCTGACCAATCAGAATACATGCTTCAAGATTGTTTTGATCACGTGGACTGGGATATGTTCTGGGTGGCCTCTAAGAATAACATTGACGTTTTCACGGACACGGTGACTGAATTCATCAGGAAATGTATAGGGGATGTTGTTCCCACAGTGACTATTAAAACCTACCCAAACCAAAAACACTGCCCTATCCCATCTGGACAAGAGGAATACCTATGTCAGAATGTTGTTTATTAACTATAGCTCAGCCTTCAACACCATAGTACCCTCCAAGCTCGTCATTAAGCTTGGGGCCCTGGGTCTGAACCCCGCCCTGTGCAACTGGGTCCTGGACTTCCTGACGGGCCGCCCCCAGGTGGTGAAGGTAGGAAACAATAACTCCACTTCGCTGATCCTCAACACAGTGGCCCCACAAGGGTGCGTGCTCAGCCCCCTCCTGTACTCCCTGTTCACCCATGACTGCGTGGCCAGGCACGCCTCCAAATCAATCATCAAGTTTGCAGATGACACAACAGTAGTAGGCCTGATTACCAACAACGACGAGACAGCCTACACAGAGGAGGTGAGGGCCCTGGCGGAGTGGTGCTAAGAAAATAACCTCTCCCTCAATGTCAACAAAACAAAGGAGCTGATTTGGGACTAAAGGAAACAGCAGAGGGAGTAAGCACCTAGGTGGAAAGCTTCAAGTTCCTCGGCGTACACATCACTGACAATCTGAAATGGTTCACCCACACAGATAGTGTGGTGAAGAAGGCGCAACAGCACCTCTTCAACCTCAGGAGGCTGAAGAAATTTGGCTTGGCCCCTAAGACCCTTACAAACTTTTACAGATGCACAATTGAGAGCATCCTGTCGGGCTGTATGAACGCCTGGTACGGCAACTGCACTGCCTGCAACCGCAGGGCACTCCAGAGGGTGGTGCCGTCTGCCCAATGCATCACCGGGGGCACAGTGCCTGCCCTCCAGGACAGCTACAGCACCCGATGTCACAGGAAGGCCAAAAACATAATGAAGGACATAAACCACCCGAGCACGGCCTGTTCACCCCGCTATCATCCAGAAGACGAGGACAGTACAGGAGCATCAAAGCTGGGACCGAGAGACTGAAAAACAGCTTCTATCTCAAGGCCACTTTAATAATGGAACACTTGTCACTTTAATGTTTACATAATGCTTTACTCATCTCATATGTATATACTGTATTATATTCTATTCTATTCTACTGTATTTTAGTCAATGCCACTTCGACATTGCTTGTCCTAATATGTTTTATATATTTCTTAATTCCATTCTTTTACTTTTCGATTTGTGTATTGTTGTCAATTGTTAGATACTACTGCACTGTTGAACTAGGAACACAAACATTTCGCTACACCCGCAATAACATCTGCTAAATATGTGTATGTGACCAATAAAATTTGATTTGATATTGGCCATATACCACACCTCCTCGTGCCTTATTGCTTCATTGGAAAAACAACACATGAGCCATACCAGAGGCTGCTGCAGGCATGGGTTGAATATTAACCTGAAGTTTTTTCAAATCATTTTCTATAAACAGCATACTATCTGAAACTATTTTCAAATACTTCTTTCCAAACATTGTCAAATGCTATAACCAAACAGACCAGGTTCAAATGCATGAGAGTATTTAAATATTTGTATTTCCACATCAAATAAAATAAAAAAATATTCAAATATTTAGGGTGCGTTGGTAAATTCACTCTGGCCATCTACTCTGATTTCAGAGCACTCTAGTCTCAAATCAAATCAAATTCTATTTGTCATGTGCGCCGAATACAACAGGTCTAGACCTTACAGCAAAATGCTTACTTACAGGCTCTAACCAATAGTGCAAAAAAGGTATTAGGTGAACAATAGGTAAGTAAAGAAATAAAACAACAGTAAAAAGACAGGCTATATACAGTAGCGAGTCTTTTTCTTTTTTTCTTTTTCTACCTTTATTTAAGTAGGCAAGTCAGTTAAGAACAAATTCTTATTTTCAATGACGGCCTAGGAACAGTGGGTTAACTACCTTGTTCAGGAGCAGAACAACAGATTTTTACCTTGTCAGCTCGGGGATTCAATCTTGCGACCTTTCGGTTACTAGTCTAACGCTCTAACCACTAGGCTACCTACCGCCCACCTATAAAAGTAGCGAGGCTACATATAGACACCGGTTAGTCAGGCTGATTGAAGTAGTATGTACATGTAGATATGGTTAAAGTGACTATGCATATATGATAAACAGAGAGTAGCAGTAGCGTAAAAGAGGGGTTGGCGGGTGGTGGGTGGGACACAATGCAGATAGCCCGGTTAGCCAATGTGCGGGAGCACTGGTTGGTCGGCCCAATTGAGGTAGTATGTACATGAATGTATAGTTAAAGTGGCTATGCATATATGATAAACAGAGAGTAGCAGCAGTGTAAAAAGAGGGGTTCGGGGGGTTGAGGGGGGGGGGGCACACAATGCAAATAGTCCAGGTAGCCATTTGATTACCTGTTCAGGAGTCTTATGGCTTGGGGGTAAAAACTGTTGAGAAGCTGTTTTGTCCTAGACTTGGCCTTCCGATACTGCTTGCCATGCGGTAGTAGAGAGAACAGTCTATGTCTGGGATGGCTACGGTCTTTGACAATTTTTAGGGCCTTCCTCTGACACCGCTTGGTGTAGAGGTCCTGGATGGCAGGCAGCTTAGCCCCAGTGATGTACTGGGCCGTACGCACTACCCTCTGTAGTGCCTTGTGATCAGAGGCCAAGCGATTGCCGTACCAGGCAATGATGCAACCAGTCAGGATGCTCTCGATGTTGCAGCTGTAGAACCTTTTGAGAATCTCAGGACCCATGCCAAATTTTCCTGAGGGGGAATAGGCTTTGTTGTGCCCTCTTCACGACTGTCTTGGTGTGTTTGGACCATTCTAGTTTGTTGTTGATGTGGACAGCAAGGAACTTGAAGCTCTCAACCTGCTCCACTACAGCCCCATCGATGTGAATGGGGGTGTGCTCGGTCCTCCTTTTCCTGTAGTCCACAATCATCTCCTTAGTCTTGGTTACGTTGAGGGATAGGTTGTTATTCTGGCACCACCCGGCCAGGTCTCTGACCTCCCCATATAGGCTGTCTCGTTGTTGTCGGTGATCAGGCCTACCACTGTTGTGTCGTCTGCAAACTTAATGATGGTGTTGGAGTCGTGCCTGGCCATGCAGTCGTGGGTGAACAGGGAGTACAGGAGGGGACTGAGCACGCACCCCTGTGGAGCTCCAGTTTTGAGGATCAGCGTGGCAGATGTGTTGCTACCTACCCTCACCACCTGGGGGCAGCCCGTCAGGAAGTCCAGGATCCAGTTGCAGAGGGAGGTGTTTAGTCCCAGGATCCTTAGCTTAGTGATGAGCTTTGAGGGCACTATGGTGTTGAACTCTAAGCTGTAGTCAATGAGCTGTAGTCAATGAATAACATTCTCACATAAGTGTTCCTTTTTTCCAGGTGGGAAAGGACAATGTGGAGTGCAATAGAGATTGCATCATCTGTGAATCTGTTTGGGCGGTATACAAATTGGAGTGGGTCTAGGGTTTCTGGGATAATGGTGTTGATGTGATGTGTGCAAGAGCTCAGAATAACTGAATAATTTACAACCGTGCAACACTCGTTGGATATGACCTAGTGTCAGTAAATGTAGGCAAAAAAAAACGTTATTAAATTGTTGCCAGCAGCACACTTACAGTCACCAACGCTCTAGAGAACATGAAAACAGCTTAACCAGCTCTGATAGGGTGAGTAAAATGGTCAGAGTGAGGTGGGCTCTCGTTTGTTTCTGGAAGTAGCTAGCAAGCTAGCCAACTTTGGTCAGTTAGCTTGTGTGCTTGATGCCAGTTGTTAGGTAAAAACGCTCGGATCAACCATAATCCTCGGCCAGCGCGTCCAGTGCGCTGCGCGCTCTGAACGCTCCGAGAGCTGAAACGCTCTGAATTTACGAACGGACAATCTGACAACAGTCTGAATTTACTAACGCCTCTGGCACTCCTGAGTGAATTTACGAACACACCCTTACTTCCAAATGTCTTAGAAAGTTACTGAATTACACTAAATAGCATTTGAACCAAGGTCTGTTAAAGAAAAGATGCGGTATTTATGATTAACAGAGCAGTGACTGTGCAAGGGGGACTGCTATGTTTGCCAATACACGTTTCCTTCTCGATGTCGCGTTAAAAAATAAGTATTTCTTAGCATAGCCTGACTGATATTTCCTCGTTGTTCGTAAAAATAAATATCAAACGAGTACACACTGTCTGAGGCAGTTGGAAAGGTGGAGCTGTACTGAACTACCCACTCACTCACTCACTCAATACACAACTTAATACGCATGGAACAATTTTTAATGAGTCATTTTTTTTACCGTTCTTATTGGGAACAGACAAAACAACATAGCACTGGAACTTATCAGTAGGCTACGTTTCCGTTTTCTTGGATTTCATTTCGTTGATTTTAATATGCACGTAAGTTTAAACGTCTTGAGTGTGGTCTGTCGTTCTGCAGTTTTTTAGCGCATTTGCGTTTTTTTGTCCCTAGGGCCAAAGTTGTTCAAGCAACATTGGATACGCCGTGACTTTTTACAAGTGCCTCTGTTGTGAGTAGGCTAGTGGTCATCCGTCATGATGATGAGACGCGGGAATGGACATGCCCTTGCTGTGCTCCTGCTCCTGTTTTTCCTGCTGCGGCTCCTGTGCGCCTCTGAGGAGATAACACGCGCCAGACTAACTGTCACCGAGGTAAGGGACTAATTCATACCATCTTTGGGGTCCACCACCATGGACATAATGTAATTAATATGCAACATAGACATTATACTCAGACTGTATATAATAGAAATAATGTATTGGAAATTGATTAGCCTATGTGAACCTGTCCTGCATCAAGATTCACTTCACTAACCCAGTCTTTTTTTCTTCCTCCTTTTCTTTCTCTATTTCTCCACAATAGATTCAATACCAAAATGGTAAGTGTTACTTCAGGCCATGGTCCCTATGGGATAACTCATTTTGTACACAATATGGAGAGGAACCATTTATTTGGCATTTTCAGACTTCACTTGTATACTTATTTTACTGCGTATATTGTTTTGAGTGTCCGTATGTTCTGTGTTTCTGTATTTTTTTCTGTAGGTTCAAACTGGAACCTTCAGAGTCTTCCTCAGCTGAGTCTGTCCACTCTCGGGTTCTCTCCATCACAAGGCTCCTGTTTTGCCTGTGTCCATGTACGTGTCAGAATGAAAGCGGCAGGTAAGACTGTTTACCATCCACAACCAATCTCTGTCTCTCCGCACCATCCTCATCCCCTTTAGAACTTTCCTCCATCCATCCTCTTATCTAAAGTCTCAGTCTCCCTTTCTCTGGCCTTGTGTTTGTTTCAGTCTATATCTTTCTTCCTTAACCTGACTTCCTCTCTTTCTCTCGTTCTACCTTTACTGCCATAATTCTTTCATCTGTCCTCTGTGTTCCTCTAGACTTCACTGGGACACTGACCATTAAATACCTGGAGCTGTCAACTAGAACTCCCAGAACCATCTCGATAAAAAATGGAGTCAATAATGACACTTTACAGGTAAAATTTCTTGAAATGGAACCTCTCTCCCTTTCAGTATTCTTTAGGAAGAGTTAAAAAGGATAAGATAGATGGATAAAATAAAATTCACTTTATTCATTTTTATTTTAAGTGGAGTGACCCGTTTCGACCCATCATAGTAGGAAAGACCAACATTAAGCGCTTACATCCCCATGACATTGGCTACGTGATTGTGGTAAGATCTGATATTTTCATGCATGCACGCACAGACACACACACACACACACACACACACACACACACACACACACACACACACACACACGTAGAATGATGAAAGTGTGCTTCTGATCATGTTACTGCGTGTGTGTCTCTGCTGCCTTCCAGTGGGAGTTGGTGTATGACTGTTTCCCTGCTGACGCAGGGCGAGAGGTGTATGTGTCTTTGTCCTCTAAACCACAGAGACAGCACAAGTACATCGTACAGGCGGACATCTGTCCAGGTACTAATCTCACCTTTCACCTCCATCACTTATCCCCCTCCCTCACCTGTGATGTGATGAGAATGACATAATACTAATCATACTATGACTCTGTCTGAGGTGATGCAGATTCAGATCCAGTACCAGAGTTTGATCTGTCTGTGGATGAGCTGGCTCGATCCCTCAATGTTACAGTAGCAACTGGAGACCACATATACCAACCGGCTCTCTCATCTGATGTATACACCAGGTTGTGCTACAGACACACAGATGCAGAATGCTCCAACCTTTCTGCTCTTTTTACTGTAAGCTAATTTGCATGTGTGTATTGTGTGTGTGTGTGTGTGTGTGCTTGCACGTGTGTGTCTGTGTGTGTGGGTGCGTGCGTGCATGCGTGCGTGTATAGCGGTGTGTTAAAAAGGTGAATGTTGTTTATAACATACACTACCGGTCAAACGTTTTAGAACACCTACTCATTCATTGGATTTTCTTTATTTTTACTATTTTCTACATTGTAGAATAATAGTGAAGACATCAAAACTATGAAATAACACATATGGAATCATGTAGTAACCAAAAAAGTGTTCAACAAATCAAAATATATTTTATATTTGAGATTCTTCAAATAGCCACCCTTTGCCTTGATGACAGCTTTGCACACTCTTGGCATTCTCTCAACCAGCTTCATGAGGTAGTCACCTGGAATGCATTTAAATTAACAAGTGTGCCTTGTTAAAAGTTTATTTGTGGAATTTCTTTCCTTCTTGATAGGTTTGAGCCAATCAGTTGTGTTGTGACAAGGTAGGGGTGGTAAACAGAAGATATCCCTATTTGGTAAAAAAAAAATATATATATATATTTTAATTTAACCTTTATTTATCTAGGCAAGTCCGTTAAGAACAAATTCTTATTTACAAAGACGGCCTACACTGGCCAAACCCAGACGACACTGGGCCAATTGTGCGCCGCCCTATGGGACTCCCAATCACAGCCGATTGTGATACAGCCTGGATTTGAACCAGGGTGTCTGTAGTGATGCGTCTAGTACTGAGTTTCAGTGCCTTAGACCGCTGCGCCACTCGATATTATGGCAAGAACAACTTAAATAAGCAAAGAGAAATGACAGTCCATCATTACTTTAAGACATGAAGGTCAGTCAATACGGAACATTTCAAGAACTTTGAAAGTTTCTTCAAGTGCAGTCGTAAAAACCATCAAGCGCTATGATGAAACTGGCTCTCATGAAGACTGCCACAGGAATGGAAGACCCAGAGTTACCTCTGCTGCAGAGGATACGTTTATTAGAGTTACCAGCCTCAGAAATTTCAGCCCAAATAAATGCTTCATAGAGTTCAAGTAACAGACACATCAACATCAACTGTTCAAATGAGACTGTGTGAATCATGCCTTCATGGTCAAACTGATGCAAAGAAACCACTACTAAAGGAAACTAATAATAAGAAGAGACTTACTTGGGCCAAGAAACACGAGCAACGGCCATTATACTGGTGGAAATTTGTCCTTTGGTCTGGAGTCCAAATTTGAGATTTTTGTTTCCAATCGTGTCTTTCTGAGACGCGGTGTGGATGAACAGATTATCTCTGCATGTGTATTTCCCACCTTAAAGCATGGAAGAGGAGGTGTTATGGTGTGGGGGTGCTTTGCTGGTGACACTGTCTGTGATTTATTTCGAATTCAAGGCACACTTAACCAGCATGGCTACCACAGCATTCTGCAGCAATACGCCATCCCATCTCGTTTGGGCTTAGTGGAACTATCATTTGTTTTTCAACAGGACAGTGACCCAACACACCTCCAGGCTGTGTAAGGGCTATTATACCAAGAAGGAGAGTGATGGAGTGCTACATCAGATGACCTGGCTTCCACAATCCCCTGACCTCATCCAAATTAAGATGGTTTTGGGATGAGTCGGACCGCAGAGTGAAGGAAAATCAGCCAACAAGTGCTCAGCATATGTGGTAACTCCTTCAAGACCGTTGGAAAAGCATTCCAGGTGAAGCTGGTTGAGAGAATGCCAAGAGTGTGCAAAGCTGTCATCAAGGCAAAGGGTGGCTATTTGAATAATCTCAAATTTAAAATATATTTTGATTTGTTTTAACACTTTTTTGGTTATAACCATTCCATATGTGTTATTTCATAGTTTTGTTGTCTTCTTTATTATTCGGCAATGTAGAAAATAGTAAAAATAAAGAAAAACCTTTGAATGAGTAGGTGTATTTTTGACCAGTAGTGTAGGTTGATAATCTGTCAATGAATATTCTGTTGTTCTCTCCAGATTAACACCAATCAGAATCGGTCAGTGACTCTCAGTTTCCCCTACCTGCTACCCTGTGTCTGTGTACAGGTAAGAAGGTCTCACTCAGTGACATATCACAATGAGCAGAGATAACGATCAAATAATGTGCAATGGACAGTGACAGTACTGCATGGCTAAAACTACAGTATGTCTCATGTTAGTGTCCTTGCATGTCTCTCTGCCTGTCTGTCTGACTGTCTGTACATATGCCTGCAGGTATATTACACACACCTAGACGCAAGGCGAACCACAGTTTGCCCGTTTGTGAATGGCTCATTAGATGGTGAGTATCTAATCTAAAATGGCGCCGGAGAAGAAGGCAGACGTTTTACGTGCCCCCAACCGATTGTGTTTTTTTATTAGTTTATTTGCGTTGTTTGTAACTTCTTTTGTACATAATGTTGCCGCTACCGTCTCTTATGACCAAAATCATTTCTGGACATCAGGACTGCGATTACTCACCACGGACAGGCAGAATCCTTTTTTTCCCATTAACAAGTCTGACGAGCCTGATGCGAACGATATACTGCTTTCTCGGGAACAGGCCCAGATCCCCGTGATTTGCATGAAGAGGAGGCGGAGAAAAAGGGTCCGGAGGGCGGGCTGCCTTCTGAGAATTCGTTGGCGATCGAATAAACCCCCACTTCCTTCCATTCTGCTAGCAAACGTGCAATCTTTGGACAATAAAATAGATGACCCACGCAGAAGATTGAACTACCAACGGGACAATCAAAACTGTAATATCTTACGCTTCACGGAGTCGTGGCTGAACGACTACACTATCAACATATAGCTGTCTGGTTATATGCTACACCGTCGTCTGGTAAGACAAGGGGTGGCGGACTATGTATTTTTGTAACAGCTGGTGCACAATATCTAAGGAAGTCTCAAGCTATTGCTCGCCTGAGGTAGGGTATCTCATGATAAGCTGTACACCACACTATCTACCTAGAGAGTTTTCATCTGTATTTTTCGTAGGTGTTTACATACCACCACAGTCAGAGGCTGGCACTAAGACAGCATTGACTGAGCTGTATTCCGCCATAAGCAAACAAGAAAACGCTCACCCAGAGGCGTTGCTCCTAGTAGCCGGGGACTTTAATGCAGGGAAACTTAAATCCGTTTTACCAAATTTATATCAGCATGTTAAATGTGCAGCCAGAGGAAAAAAATAATAATAAAAAATAATAAAAAAATCTGGACCACCTTTACTCCACACACATACAAAGCTCTCCCTGCCCTCCATTTGGCAAATCTGACCATAATTCTATCCTCCTGATTCCTGCTTACAAGCAAAAATTAAAGCAGGAAGCACCAGTGACTAGGTCAATAAAAAAGTGGTCAGATGAAACAGATGCTAAGCTACAGGACTGTTTTGCTACCACAGACTGGAATATGTTCTTGGATTCCTCCGATGGTATTGAGTACACCACATCAGTGATTTGCTTCATCAATAAGTGCATCGATGACGTCATCCCCACAGTGACCGTACGCACATACCCCAACCATAAGCCATGGATTACAGGCAACATCCGCATTGAGCTAAAGCTGCCGCTTTCAAGGAGCGGGACTCTAACCCGGAAGCTTAAGAAATCCCGCTATGCCCTCTGACGAACCATCAAACAGGCAAAGCGTCAATACAGGACTAAGATCGAATCGTACTACACCGGCTCTGACGCTCGTCGGATGTGACAGGGCTTGCAAACTATTACAGACTACAAAGGGAAGCACAGCCGAGAGCTGCCCAGTGATACGAGCCTACCAGACGAGCTAAACTACTTCTATGCTCGCTTCTAGGCAAATAACACTGAAGCATGCATGAGAACCCCATCTGTTCCGGAAGACTGTGATCACGCTCTCCGCAGCCGATGTGAGTAAGACCTTTAAACAGGTCAACATTCACAAGGCCGCAGGGACAGACGGATTACCAGGACGTGTACTGCGAGCATGCACTGATCAACTGGCAAATGTCTTCTGTTATACACGCCTCTTGGAGGAGGGAACGCAACACCCTGCTACACTCACCTCTTTCACTCCATGGGGAGTTATGTGATTGTAGGTGCGGGTAAGGATGACAGAGGCAGAGAATATTACCGTTTACTGGGAATTTATTTCCTAAAACACGGTAATGTGGGGAAAAGGGTCTGGACAGAACCAAAGCAAAGAAAGTAAAGTTAAAGAGTCCCCTCTCCTACCTTCCCAGTACTTACCTAACCTTAACACCACCTGGCGCGCTAACCAAAATATAGGGGGTGGTCCGCCCAGGTCTTACCTAGTGTGCATAGACAGAGTACATACTACGGGTATATGTATGCCCGCAGGCCTCTTGCCTAAGCACTCTCAAGGAGCCTTCACCTTCCCCCCTGTGAACAAATGAAACAGAATAATTCAAACAATTTTAATAATCAAAACACAGTCCTTTTGACATAAACATTCCTCAGCAGAACCAGCTACAAAATACTTTACAAAAACTGTCTGAGCAACAACCAACACAGGACATCAAAGAAGCTCTCTCTCCTAACAAAAGAACACTGGCTTTTATCCAGCTGCAGAAGGAGTTTGTAACTGCCGACAGCTGTATCCCCTAATGAGAGGGCGGGATCAGAGTTCCAATCTGCCATGGGGCTGACCAATCAGCTGCTTGGGGGAATCCAGGAAGCCATTTCCTGAAATAAACACATACAAACCCACAACAACGCAGAAGCTGGGGAACGTAACATCTTCACTGACATTTTCAACCTCCCCCTGTCCGAGTCTGTAATACCAACATGTTTTAAGCAGACCACCATAGTGCCTGTGCCCAAGAACACTAAGGTAACCTGTCTAAATGACTACCGACCCATAGCACTCACGTCTGTAGCCATGAAGTGCTTTGAAAGGCTGGTCATGGCTCACATCAACACCATTATCTCAGAAACCCTAGACCCACTCCAATTTGCATACCGCCCCAACAGATCCACAGATGATGCAATTTCTATTGCACTCCACACTGCCCTTTCCCACCTGGACAAAAGGAACACCTATGTGAGAATGCTATTCATTGACTACAGCTCAGCGTTCAACACCATAGTGCCATCAAAGCTCATCAATAAGCTAAGGACCCTGGGACTAAACACCTCCCTCTGCAACTGGATCCTGGACTTCCTGACGGACCGCCCCCAGGTGGTAAAGGTAGATAATAACACATCCACCATGCTGATTCTCAACATAGGGGCCCCTCTGGGGTGTGTGCTCACTGCACGGCCAGGCACGACTCTAAAACCATCATTAAGTTTGGCAATGACACAACAGTGGTAGGCCTGATCACCGACAACGACGAGACAGCCTATAGGGAGGACGTCAGAGACCTGGCCGTGTGGTGCCAGGACAACAACCTCAACGTGATCAAGACAAAGGAGATGATTGTGGACTACAGGAAAAAGAGGACCGAGCACACCCCCATTCTCATCGACTGGGCTGCAGTGGAGCAGGTTGAGAGCTTCAAGTTCCTTGGTGTCCACATCACCAACAAACTAGCATGGTCCAAGCACACCAAGACAGTCGTTAAGAGGGCACAACAAAACTTATTCCCCCCCAGGAGACTGAAAAGATTTGGCATGGGTCCTCAGATCCTCAAAAGGTTATACAGTTGCACCATTGAGAGCATCCTGACTGGTTGCATCACTGCCTGGTATGGCAACTGCTTGGCCTCTGACTGCAAGGCACTACAGAGGTTATTGTGAATGGCCCAGTACATCACTGGGGCCAAGGTTCCTGCCATCCAGGACCTCTACACCAGGCGGTGTCGGAGGAATGCCCTAAAAATATTCAGACTCCAGCCACCCTTGTCATAGACTGTTCTCTCTGCTACCGCACGGCAAGCGGTACCGGAGTGCCACGTCTAGGTCCAAGAAGCTTCTAAACAGCTTCTACCCCCAAGCCATGAGACTATTTGCATTGCCCCCCCCCCCCCCCTCTTTTACACCACTGCTACTCGCTGTTGTTATCATCTGTGCATAGTCACTTTAATAACTCTGCCTTCATGTACATATTACCTGAACTAACCGGTGCCCCTGCACATTGACTCTGTACTGGTGCCCCCCTGTATATAGTCTCGCTATTGTTATTTTACTGCTGCTCTTTAATGACTTATTTCTTATTCTTATCTGTTTTTTTGAAACTGCATTGTTGGTTAGGGGCTCGTAAGTAAGCATTTCACTGTAACCTGTTGAAATCGGCGCATGTGACTAAAACAATTTTATTTTATTTTATTTGAGTACACCTCTGATTATTCATGTATTGTTTGTCTCTTAGACCTGCTTGAGATGCCGTAGCTGATGATTAGCTTCAGTTTCTGTGTGTGTTGTTACCTGTACATTTTCCAGTGAATCAGACCTGGGGATAGCAGGGGCTTTCTGCTGGAGCAATTATTAATATGAGTCACAGACAAACCAGCAGACCATGCAGTCCTCACACTATCAGTCACAGTGCACTGTCTGTGTTTGACCACCAGGGGGTAGAGACGTGTGGGGCTCCAGTAATGTGACTCTGAATGGTGAGTTGGGTTCAAGCATAGCCTGGAGTGCCTTGTGTCCTGCGGCTTACCTGAAGCCCTCTGCCTCCCTCTGCTGGCGACACCAGAGAAACACACCACAATGCACTCCCATCCTCAACTCCACACTGGAGGACATGGAGAACAAGGGAGATCTGGTGAGTGTTGATGATGACGGTGATGATGAAGAAGAAGATGATGATGATCCTGCTGATCTCTTCCCTCTATCCTTGACAGAATTATTATGTTTCTGCTGTGGATAAACACCCTCAGATGTGTGTGCAGGTAAGAATGTATAAGCCAATAAAATCAAGTCAATGTTATTTGTCACATGCGCTGAATGTAACATGTGTAGACTTTACCGTGAAATGCTTAACCAACAGTGCAGTTGAAGAAAGAGTTAAGAATATATTTACCAAATTAACTAAAGTAATTAAGTAGTGACTATGCATAGATGATAAACAGCGAGTAGCAGCAGTGTAAAAAACACATGGGGGGGGGGGGTTAAATGTAAATAATCGGTGGCTATTTGATTAATTGTTCAGCAGTCTTATGGCTTGGGGGTAGAAGCTGTTAAAGTGCCTTTTGGTCCTAGACTTGGCGCTGTGGTACTGCTTGCCATGCAGAAGCAGAGAGAACAGCCTATGATTATTAAAGTGACTATGCACAGATGATAACAACAGAGAGTAGCAGTAGTGTAAAAGAGGGGGGGCAATGTAAATAGTCTTATGGCTTGGGGGTAGAAGCTGTTTAGAAGCCTCTTGGACCTAGACTTGGCATTCTGGTACCGCTTGCCGTCCGGTAGCAGAGAGAACAGTCTATGACTAGGGTGGCTGGAGTCTTTGGCAATTCTTAGGGCCTTCCTCTGACACCGCCTGGTATAGTCCTGGATGGCAGGAAGCTTGGCCCCAGTGATGTACTGGACCGTACTCACTACCCTCTGTAGCGCCTTACGGTCAGATGCCGATCAGTTACCATACCAGGCAGTGATGCAACCGGTCAGGATGCTCTCGATGGTACAGCTGTAGAACTTTTGGAGGATCTGGGGACCCATGACAAATCTTTTCAGTCTCCTGAGGGGGAAAAGTGTAAGGGGTGCGTAACTGGTGGCAGGGAAGTCAGATGCAGGAGAGCAGAACTGGGTAATAACCGAAGCAGTTTAATTGCAAAACCAACGGCATAAAAAATAACAAACATGGGTACAAAACCCGTCGCGCACCAGTAAACATGTGCACAAGCACTTACAACAAACAATTCCACACAAAAACATGGGGGGAACAGAGGGTTAAATACACAACACTTAATGGGGGAAATGAAAACCAGGTGTGTAGGAAAACAAGTGGGAAACAAATGGAAAATGAAAACAAATGGAAAACAAACAAAACAAATGGAAAATGAAAAGTGGATCGACGATGGCTAGAAGACAGGCGACGCCGACCGCCGAACGCCGCCCGAACAAGGAGAGGAACCGACTTCGGTGGAAGTCGTGACAAAAAGGTGTTGTCGTATCCTCTTCACGTCTGTCTTGGTGTGCTTGGATCATGATAGTTTGTTGGTGATGTGGACACCAAGGAACTTGAAACTCTCGACCCGCTCCACTACAGCCCCGTCGATGTTAATGGGGGCCTTGTCGGCCCGCCTTTTCCTGTAGTCCATGATCAGCTCCTTTGTCTTGCTCACATTGAGCAATATACACTATGTCCTACTCTTTCCATGACATAGACTGACCAGGTGAATCCAGGTGAAAGCTATCATCCCTTATTGATGTCACCTTTTAAATCCACTTCAATCAGTGTAGATGAAAGGGAGGTGACAGGTTAAAGAAGGATATTTAAGCTTTGAGACAATTGGATTGTGTATGTGTGCCATTCAGAGGGGGAATGAGCAAGACAAAAGATTCAAGTGTCTTTGAACGCAACTGTGGGAAGTACTGGAGTCAACATGGGCCAGCATTTCTACGGAATGCTTTTGACACCTTCTCGAGTCCATGCCCCAACGAATTGAGGATGTTCTGAGGGTAAAAGGGGTGCAACTCATCATTAGGAAGGTGTTCCTAATGTTTTGTGCACTCAGTGTATGTCTAATATCAATAGTTAACAGTATGATACATGATACATGTGGATTTCAGTTACTGATGTCTCTCTCCCTCACTCCCTTTCCCTCTCTTTCTTTCTCTTTCTCTCTCTCTCTCTCTCTCTCTCCCTCTCCCTCTTCTCTGTAGTTTTCCTTCAGAGGCAGCCATGATGTCCACTGTCCATTCCAGCCAGGTGAGAGACCACAAGACCACAGTGATAGAAGTACTGCACTTGATATTGTTAATATCATAAACATCATCTCTCTCTCTTTCAACTCCTCTCTTTCTCCCTCTCTCTGCTCTCTCTCTCTCTCTCTCTCTCTCTCTCTCTATCCCTCCCTCCTTTCCTCAGGTATGTCTAAGTGGGAGGCAAATGTTGGTCCTGGTTCACAAAGTCTCCGTGTCTATCTCACCTCCACTATCCCAGCATCCTTTGCTGCACAACTCTGTGTCTGGCAGGAGAAAGGATGTGTGTCCAGAGGAGCTATCTACTTAGTAAACATGGTAAGATAAGAAACTATCACCATATTATAGAGACATAATAGCCTCTATAATATGTTGTCTTGCGTGCTCCGACCTAACTGTGCTATTTTGTGATTCTTTGGGCGTTTATCTTTACTTTTTCGTGTTTTCTTTATTATATATTTTGTATTTTATTAGTTATACTAGTTTTGATTGCTGCACTGTTGGATAGAGCATGCAAGTTAAGCATTTCACTGTACTTGAATATGTCACAATAAAACTTGACCTTAATAGACACTGCTGGTCCATGTTGTTAAGAGTGCAGCTTTCTGTTCTACAGGGTGGGGGCACCAGAGAGACACAGCTGAACCTGCCCTTATCATCCCTGACTGAGGGTCTATGTGTGCAGGTACGAACGACCTAACTATCAATGGCTTTTGTATTACGTGAAAGCATCTCTTATCTTACTTTTACTTTTTCTTTATTTCCATTTCACGCTCTCTATATCTCTGAAGGTCTGGCGGTCAGATCCTGCGCAGTATGGGAGGCGACTACTGTGTCCTGACTGTGAGTTCAGCCTCAGCCACGCACACACACGCACGCATGCGCACACGCACGTGCGCGCGCACACACACACACACACACACACACACACACACACACACACACACACACACACACACACACACCACACACACACACACACACACACACACACACACACACACGTGCCTTCCAGCACTTATACATGGTATCCTCATATGCCTCCTCAGATTCTAACAGGAGACGGGGTCTCTATGCTGTTGCAGTCTTGACACTTCTGGTTACTGTGGCAATGCTGGGAAGCCTCATCCGCTATGTGACCAAGAAGGGAGTCACAGGTCAGTTTTTCTTGTACTGTACGTAGGTAGACCTTTGTAGCCCCTTCTTGTGTCCTCAGTCATATTACATTGCATTAATATTGAGTGCTATCCTTAACCTATCTGCTCTATCTGTGTGTCTATCTGCTCTGTCTGTGTCTGTCTGTCTTACCTTATCCTTCAAACCTAACAAACTTAATTTAATCCATTGATTTAATTCCAAAGGCATAATGCCCATCATCAGCTAAATAATTGAGAAATCAGTGAATAAATACAAATCATTTCCAATATATTTTTTTGTCTGTCTGTCTGTCTGTCTGTCCGTCCGTCCGTCCGTCTGTTTGTCTGTATTTTTTTCTCTCTCAACCACCATACTCATCTCTCTCTCTCTCTCTCTCTCTCTCTCTCTCTCTCTCTCTCTCTCTCTCTCTCTCTCTCTGTCTCTCTCTCTCTCTCTCTCTTTCTCCCTCCCTCTCTCTCTTTCTCCCTCCCCCTTTCTCCCCCCTCTCTCTCTCTCTCTCTCTCTCTCTCTCTCTCTCTCTCTCTCTCTCTTTCTCTCTCTCTCCCTCTCTGTCTTTGTCTCTCTCGCTCCCTCCCGCTCTCTTCCTCGCTCTCTCTCTCTCTCTCTCTCTTTCTCTCTCGCTGTCTCTCTCTGTCTCGCTCCCGCCCTCCCCCTCTCCCTCTCTCCCCCTCTCCCCCTCTCCCCCTCTGCCTGTCTGTCTGTCTGTCTGTCTGTCTGTCTGTCTGTCTGTCTGTCTGTCTGTCTGTCTGTCTGTCTCTCTCTCTCTCTCGCTCTCTTCCCTTGACCATCTCCTTCTTTGTATATGTCTTTGTGTGTGTGTCTCTGCCTCCCCCCTCTCTCTCCCTGTAGGTTGGCTATTCATCCAGAGGCCTGTGTTGTTGGTGTGTTCCTCAGAGCAGTCAGCCCATGTGTCTGCCGTGTGCGCTTTGGCCTCCTTCCTACAGGGGGAGTTGTGTGCTGATGTGCGCATGGCTTTGTGGACCCAGAGCTCCATTGGGGCTTGTCCTGGGGCTGTGGAGAGGTCTTGGGCTGGGGTAGCTGAGCTTGGCCCTGTGCCCTGGCTGTATGGACAGTGGGAGGCAGTCAGAGAGGCAGGAGGCCAGGTGCTGATCGTATGGAGTGCAGTGGCTAAAGAATCCTACAGGAGCTGGAGAGAAGAGAGGGAGGGAGGGGATAGGAGGGAGGGGAAAAAGACAAGAGGGAGTAAAGGAGAGGAGATGCAACAAGGGGAAAGGGGAGGAGAAAAAATGGAAGAACTTGAGAAAACAAGAGTGGAACAGGAGCAAGCAGGAATGAAGAAAGGAGAGGAATGGAAAGAGAGTAGGAGCAGAGAGGAGAGAGAGCCCTCCTCAGTGACAGGGCCAGTGTTCAGGGCTGCCCTGTCCTGTCTGCAGGGGGCACGACAGGGGGCAAGCAGGGTGAACGGCTTCACCATTGTCTACTTCCAGGGCCTCTGTCACAGTCGAGACATCCCCAAGGACCTCAGAGGAGTCCCACGCTACTGCCTGCCTCGGGACTTCGGAGGCCTGATACGTGAGCTGGATGGGACCGCTAGCGGGAGGAACCGTGTGATTGGCAGCTGGGACTGTTGTCCCAGACTCCTTTCCAAAACACTGTCACTTTGGTTGGCACGACGACTAACTCACAGGCTCAGAGTGTGGTTGTCACAGGAAGAGGAGGGGCTAAAACTGAAATCATCACAGGAAGTGATATCAGAGAGGACACTGAACAGGCATGTGTTGTCGCTGTCAACTAATGAGGAGAGGACAGAGCCAAGCACTTTGCAGCAGAAGGAGTTGCTCAGCGGGTCACCATGGCAATGAAGCAGGGCATCTCAGGTTTCACCTTTATACAGGGGTCAGACCTTTGTCTTGACTGTAACATGAGGCAGAGCACATCGGTGGTGCAGTGACCCAAACAGTGGAGCAGAGACACTGAGCATTTCACAGGGCTTATTACCGAAGTCAATAGGGGGTATTGATAAAACTACTAAGAGAACTTACCACTTGATTTGCCTAATGGTGAAGAGTAAGTAAATATTCTCCTCTAGGCTACATCCCCCATATTTCCACAGTTTATGCTTTTTATGCTGAGTGTACAGTTTGAACCTGAACGTAAAGCCACACATCAGCCTTCTCTAAGTGGGTATGCCTGAAAGTCAGGTTGTAACTTCAACTTAGTGTATAGAACTGGATACCCTCACCACAGGTGCTCCAGTTGAGAGAAAGGATATACGTCATCATTCACAATGTCAACAGTAGATGATCAAATAATGTGATATATTTGCTCTGAGGGCACATACTGTACATCCAAACTGTTGTTTTACCCGAGCCTCCACTTTCCACGTCAGATCCTTTCGAGAACATTTCAAAATGTATTTGTACTGAAGTACACAGCATCAACGTGCCCCATCTTGAACCAGCACCTGTCCATCTCTCAAACTGGTTGGCTGTAGAACTGCTTGGTTATATACAGTGCCATAGAGGATTATGGATGCTATATTATCTATGTATGGGTATAGAGAACATTCCTACACTGTGATGACCTGAACTGGAGCGGGATAGGCCAGCTCTATAGCAACCGGTCTACTCCAATGAGCTCCTATGGACTGTGTACTGTAACCTACTGTATATAAGAAATAGACACCTTAGTGACTCATTCTTTTGTCCAAAGATATTATGGTTTTAATTTAACATTTGAATAATTTATGATTTTGTTCTCAGAATATTTCACTTCGCAGTATATAGTTATTATCAACATAGCATTCAACAAAGATAAAGTGACTTCTGTATTAATGATGTATTTTCTCATTGCACCTCTTATTAATTCAGATAGCCTTTTGTTCAATTAAAATGAAGATTTAACATTGATTTACTTATTGGACACATATAGTACAGAGCCTGTTATTGTATCAAAGCCGGACATTTATAATTTGAATATAAGAAATTAGCAGATGCTTTTATCCAAAGCGGCTTACATGCGGGCATACATTTTATGTACAGGTGGTCCCAGGAATCAAACCCCCTATCCTGGCGTTGCAAGCACCATGCTTTACCAACTGAGCTACAGTTATTTAATATTATACTACTGTTAGTAAGCCCCTTCAGATTGACAGTGAACCAATATTATTCAAATATCACCAACGACTCACATTCCATTCTCCCACAAAGTCAGTGAACCCACTGGCATCAACAGTAGACTGTATGCAAAGCATCTGGAGCCTCATGCCATAACACAGATGTTTTCCAGCCAAGCTTTTGAGTAGTAGGTTGTGTTTGTAAATAAACAGTTATTAACAGAGGCAGAGCAGTTTTCATTCAAGTTTAAAGGGACAATATGTCATTACTACATACATTTTTGGACTTATACATTAATGATATATACCCATTTATTCTTGAAGAATATAACCTAATAAGGCCTCATGAGCTTAGTTCAAGATGAGCACTTTACCCGCTGCACCTTGGTCCAATCCTTACGACGCCCATGACAGTTATTGTTTGAACTGCAGATTGCCCCCTTTAAAATGAACTGTATTCAGAACAAATGTTTATGTGTTTACCCTATCTATCATTCTACCATTGTGTGTGGGCTTATAAGTGCCTGTTGCATACATTTTGAAATGCTCTTTTGTAAAATAAAATAAGTGTGTATTATTTTGTAAATATCCTTCACTTTGATATTAGCTGTTGGCCTCATAAAAAGAACTGCTGCATTTATGCTTTCTATAGACGTTCTTGTTCTATGTATTATCTATGGTAAGTTTGTCTTAGAGTCCATCATGCTTATCTTTTTGACAGCAGCTAAGCAAACATTCATCAACATTATTCCATCAGGCATCCGTGTGGAAAAGCTGCCTATTTAAAGCTTGTCAACATTGCAGGTGCGTGATGATAGGTTCTGTCAATTAAACTGAACTCAGAACAACCTGTAATTTCTGCCCCACTCAACCGAGTGATGTTATCAGTAAAACAAATGAGCTGACAGCTGGTTGATGTTGCGAAACAACAAGCCAGACTTACAGGACTGATCCGGTGAAAAATATGGAGAAACTACTGTATGAATGGCATAGAGTACATACTGTACCTGGCATAGCCCATCTCTAACCTACATCTAACCATCTCATTCATACCCCGGCTTAGTCAACAAGCTAACTAACAAACTAAGTTTGTTTCAACATTTTCCAGATGTGTGAAACAAAGTAATGCAAAATAAAAATAAAATGTGTGTGTGTGTGTGTGTGTGTGTGTGTGTGTGTGTGTGTGTGTGTGTGTGTGTGTGTGTGTGTGTGTGTGTGTGTGTGTGTGCCTGTGCCTGTGCCAATTAATTCCTGGAATCAGACCATAAAGCATGAAACAGCTGAAACCTGACAGCCTGCCCTGAGAGTGGCTGTGGAACAAACACTGCCTACTTTAGGTATTTACCTCAGTTCACCTCTCATGCCAATCTCAGGTCACTGGTTAATGGTTAAGCTCTTATGGAGAAAGAAAAGCTAACAATGTTTCATTTCAGGCTGATAAGACTCAACCTTAGGGGTTTAGCCTACTGTAACTGAACTTCTGTACATTCTGTGCCTGCCTGTTAGTGGACTATGGAAAGCAACAGAGTCCGTATAAGCATAATTTTCAGAAACACTGGACTCATGGTTTACTAAAAAAGCTAAATAGCAAGAAATCTAACTGCCAACTCCATGCAGTGCATTTGAGCCACCTTTTCAGGTAAACACACCTCCCCTCTGTCCTCCCCCTGACTGTCACACACTCACTCTACATTCAGAGAATGCCATTTGAGATATTTTCAGGAGATTGGGTGTAGTGTCACAGAGAACCCGCATCGCTAGCTAGAGAACTGTCGATCAACCTGATACAGGAGGTGCATGTCCACACAAACAACTGTAAGTGAAATTGAAGTTAGCTTTTGAAATTGAAATATTAATTAGTTGCTCTGCATCAATATATGAATTACATACAGTTACACATACTGTGCTTGAGAAATGTATCTTATTCAATACAGAAATGTAGCCTGCTTAAAGTTTTAGTAGCCTACTTCAGCTTGCAATTAATTAACTACCCCCCCCCCCCCCCCTTCTCTCTCTCAGCCAGGTTGGATCCTGTTAACCCTACCTGTCTCCAGCAGCGCAGGATCTTCGGCAGGTCCCGTTTCAGTGCCCAGGAAGAACTCACTGAGAAACACTGTGACTTTGGGGGACTGCCAGTACATGTTGGGTTGTGACAATTATAATTATCTTGCCTCTAGGTAATGGTGTTGGAATCAGTCTGATCTGCGCAACTACCTTCACTTTTCCAGACAGACTTTTCGGACAGGGCGCTGGCACAGGAAGGCCTGAACCTTGGACGCATAAGCGCTGTACGGGGTGTTGTAGTGCCAATGGCTCGCCTGTTCCCTTGCACTCACTTTGTCCTACTGTTACTGCTGCAGCTAAGGTCCCCATCTGCAGGTGCACTAGAGATGATAGATGGCGCACATCGACTCACCTGCGACCAGGTAAAAGGAGCAAATTAACATTAGACCTGTCAGGTTTTCTTGAATTGTTTATAGATTTTTTGTATTATTTCAATTATAAAGCTAATAGTGCAAGTACTGTATTTAGACTACATACTGATAAGGTATAGCTATTGCATGGAAGTATGATTGGTAAGTATCCTTGGGACGTCCTTACTCCATTGAAGTTGACATTTAAAATGGTTAAGGTAAGGGTTAGGTAAGGGTTATGGTTAAGGTCAAGGTAAGGGTAGGGGTTAAGGTTAGGGTTAGGTTTTAGAGTAAGGACGTCCCAAGGATCCCGGATAGCACTGACCAATATGGTGAGTCGGGACGCTATCAAAAACTTTAACATTTGTAACAAGCATGGTAACAAGCATTTGTTGTTGCACCTCTGTAATTACAGGCTGCAATTACCACCAGTTACATGTTGTTAATACAGTGTAACTAGGAGTTATTACAATTAACTACAATACTTGTTATAGTATAACAATAAGGACCCCTTAAAATGAAGCGTTACTGTATGGCTGTATAGTTTTAGCATTATGACAATCTACTCAGATTGTTCTCTGATGATACTGGATGGGGTCATGGAATGTTTTGGCCTGTAGTTTCCATTAAGTCATATGTTACAACAATGTTTGAATATAACTGCTTATGAGAATCCCACCTGTACCACCCTATTAATTTTGTATACTCAGGTCAGCCGATGATCAGCCATATATGTGTGTGCTTGGATGTGCATGTGCACACTTGTGTTGCTTTCTTTACCACATGCAAATTAATGTGGGCTGTGTATGTGTTTATATGAGTGGGTGGGGGGTGAGCTGTCATATGTGGAGGACACATGTAAAAACCAACCACACAGACAATCTTTAGTTCACTTGCACGCACCATGCACAGCCATTTGCCGTATCTAGCAGGAGGCTGTCAGAAAGAAATCACAACTAGAATACCTGCAACTCTCTCTGAGGAAACTACATTTTTTTTATCTAGTCTGGGATACAGTGCATTGGGAAAGTATTCAGACCCCTTGACTTTTTCAACACTTTGCTACATTACAGCCTTATTCTAAAATTGTCTTTTTCCCTCTTCAATCTACACACAATACCCCATAATGACAAGCAAAAACAGGTTTTTATAAATATTTACAAGCTTGGCACACCTGTATTTGGGGAGGTTCTCCCACATTCCTCTCTGCAGATCCTCTCAAGCTCTGCCAGGTTGGAAGGGGAGTGTCGCTGCACAGCTATTTTCAGGTCTCTCCAGAGATGTTTGATCGGGTTCAAGTCTGAGCTCTGGCTGGGCAACTCAAGGACATTCAGAGACTTGTCCCGAAGCCACTCCTGCGTTGTCTTGGCTGTGTGCTTAGGGTCGTTGTCCTGTTGGAAGGTGAACCTTCGCCCCAGTCTAAGGTCCTGAGACCTCTGGAGCAGTTTTTCATCAAGAGCAGTTTTTCATCAAGGATCTCTCTGTACTTTGCTCCATTCATCTTTCCCTCGATCCTGACTAGTCTCCCAGTCCCTGCTGCTGAACAACACCCCCACAGCATGATGCTGCCACCACCATGGTTCACTGTAGGGATGGTGCCAGGTTTCTTCCAGACGTGAGGTTTGGCATTCAGGTCAAAGACTTCAATCTTGTTCAAGAGACCAGATAATCTTGTTTCTCATGGTCTGAGAGTCCTTTAGGTGCCTTTAGGCAAACTCCAAGTGGACTATCATGTGCCTTTTATGAAGGAGTGGCTTCCATCTGGCCACTCTACCATAAAGGCCTGATTGGTGGAGTGCTGCAGAGATGGTTGTCCTTCTGGAAGATTCTCTCATCTCCACAGAGGAACTCTGGAGCTCTGTCAAAGGTACCATCAAGTTTTTGGTCACCTCCCTGACCAAGGCATTTCTCCCCCGATTGCTCAGTTTGGCCAGGTGGCTAGCTCTAGGAAGAATCTTGGGGGTTCCAAACTTATTCCATTTAAGAATGATGGAGGCCACTGAGTTCTTGGGGACCTTGAATGCTGCAGACATTTTTTGGTACCCTTCCCCAGATCTGTGCCTCATCACAATCCTGTCTCGGAACTCTATGGACAATTCCTTTGACCTCTTGGCTTGGTTTCTGCTCTGACATGCACTGTCAACTGCGGAATCTTATATAGACAGGTGTGTGCCTTTCCAAATCATATCCAATTCTTGAATTTACCACAGGTGGACTCCAATCAAGTTGTAGAAACATCTCCAGGATGATCAATGGAAACAGGATGCACCTGAGCTCAATTTCGAGTCTCATAGCAAAGGGTCTGAATGCTTATGTACAGTTGAAGTTGGAAGTTTACATACACTTAGGTTGGAGTCATTAAAACTTGTTATTCAACCACTACACACATTTCTTGTTAACAAACTACAGTTTTGGCAAGTCGGTCAGGACATCTACTTTGTGCATGACGCAAGTAATTTTTCCAACAATTATTTACAGACAGATTATTTCACTTATAATTCACTTTATCACAATTCCAGTGCGTCAGAAGTTTCCATACACTAAGTTGACTGTGCCTTTAAACAGATTGGAAAATTCCAGAAAATGATGTCATGGCTTTAGAAGCTTCTGATAGGCTAATTGACATCATTTGAGTCAATTGGAGGTGTACCTGTGGATGTATTTCAAGGCCTACCTTCAAACGCAGTGCCTCTTTGCTTGACATCATGGGAAAATCTAAAGAAATCAGCCAAGACCTCAGAACAAAAATTGTAGACCTCCACAAGTCTGGTTCATCCTTGGGAGCAATTTCCAAATGCCTGAAGGTACCACGTTCATCTGTACAAACAATAGTATGCAAGTATAAACACCATGGGACCACGCAGCCGTCATCCAGCTCAGGAAGGAGACACGTTCTGTCTCCTAGAGATGAACGTACTTTGGTGCGAAAAGTGCTAATCAATCCCAGAACAACAGCAAAGGACCTTGTGAAGATGCTGGAGGAAACAGGTACAAAAGTCTCTATATCTGTAAGGGCTGTCTTCATGAATGGACCAAAACGCAGCAGAGTTAATGTTCGTCATATTTAATAAAGCAAAAGAGAACACTATACAAAACAAACTGAGAAAACCGACAGCCAACAGTCCTGTCAGGTGCAAACACACTAAACAAGAAACAATTACCCACAACCCCAAGGAAAAACACCTGCCTTCAATTGGGAGTCCAACCCCAATTAACTAACACATACCACAAACCTCTGCCACGTCCTGACCAAAACTAATACAATTACGCCCTCTGCTGGTCAGGACGCGACAGTACTCCCCCTCAAGGTGCAGACCCCGGAATGCACCTTAAAAAAAGAAAACACAAAAATCCCCAATACCCCAACAAAAGCAATAAACAATACCCCCTAAACAATAAGGGAGGGAAGGGAGGGTGGCTGCTGTCAACGACGGCACTGTGCTACACCCTCCCTCCCTCCCCAACCCACCTATCCTGGAGGTGGCTCAGGTGCGGGACGTGAACCTCGCTCCACCTTCGGTGTCGCCCACTTCGGTGGCGCCGATAACTGCGCCGGACAGACGGGCCACTTGGGCTGACCCTGGCAGACGGACCACTCTGGCTGGGCCGGAGGACAGGCGGACCACTCGGGCTGGTCCGGAGGACAGGCGGGCCACTCGGGCTGGGCCGGAGGACAGGCGGGCCACTCGGGCTGGGCCGGAGGACAGGCGGGCCACTCGCGCTGGGCCGGAGGACAGGCGGGCCACTCGGGCTGGGCCGAAGGACAGGCGGGCCACTCGGGCTGGGCGGGGCGGCGGGCCACCGGCGGGCCGGAGGCAGGCGGGCCACTCGGGCTGGGTCGGAGGACAGGCGGGCCACTCTGGCTGGGCCGGAGGACAGGCGGACCACTCGGGCTGGGCGGGGCGGCGGGCCACCGGGCGGGCCGGAGGCAGGCGGGCCACTCGGGCGGGCCGGAGGCGGCGGGCCCTCGGGCGGGCCGTAGGACAGGCGGGCCACTCGGGCTGGGCCGGAGGACAGGCGGGCCTCTCGGGCTGGGCCGGAGGACAGGCGGGCCACTCGGGCTGGGCCGGAGGACAGGTGGGCCACTCGGGCTGATCCTGACTGACGGGCCACTCTGGCAGCTCCGAACAGTCAGGGCACTCTGGCAGCCCGAACAAGCAGACCACTCTGGCAGATCCTGACTGACGGGCCACTCTGGCAGCTCTGAACAGGCAGGGCACTCTGGCAGCCCCGAACAGGCAGGCCACTCTGGCAGATCCGGACTGTCGGGCCACTCTGGCAGCTCCGAACAGGCAGGGCACTCTGGCAGCCCCGAACAGGCAGGCCACTCTGGCAGATCCGGACTGTCGGGCCACTCTGGCAGCTCCGAACAGGCAGGGCACTCTGGCAGCCCCGAACAGGCGGGCCACTCTGGCAGCTCCGGGCAGACGGGCCACTCTGGCATCTCCGGGCAGTCAGGCCACTCTGACTGATCCGGGCAGTCAGGCCTCTCTGGCATCTCTGAACAGGCAGGGCACTCTGGCAGCCCCGAACAGGCGGGCCACTCTGGCAGCTCCGGGCAGACGGGCCACTCTGGCAGCTCCGGGCAGACGGGCCACTCTGGCAGCTCCGGGCAGTCGGGCCACTCTGGCAGCTCCGGGCAGTCGGGCCACTCTGGCAGCTCCAGGCATTCGGGCCACTCTGGCAGCTCCGGGCAGTCGGGCCACTCTGGCTGATCCGGGCAGTCGGGCCACTCTGGCTGATCTGGGCAGTCGGGCCACTCTGGCAGCTCCGGGCAGACGGGCCACTCTGGCAGCTCCGGGCAGACGGGCCACTCTGGCAGCTCCGGGCAGACGGGCCACTCTGGCAGCTCCTGACTAGCGGGCGGCTCTGGCGACTCCTGACAGGCGGGCAGCTCTGGCGACTCCTGACTGGCGGGCAGCTCTGGCGACTCCTGACTGGCGGGCAGCTCTGGCGACTCCTGACTGGCGGGAAGCTCTGGCGACTCCTGACTGGCGGGCAGCTCTGGCGACTCTTGACTGGCGGACAGCTCTGGCGCCTCTTGACTGGCGGACAGCTCTGGCGACTCTTGACTGGCAGGAAGCTCTGGCAGCTCCTGACTGGCGAGGCTGGGCTGGCACACTAGACGCCTGATGCGTGGGGCTGGTACTGGACGTGCCAGCCTGGAGACACGCACCTCAGGGCTAGTGCGGGGAGCTGGCCTGGGGCTCCATCCTTGCCCCGCAAAACTGCCCTTGTGCTCCCCCCCAAAAAATTATTGGGGCTGCCTCTCGAGTTTACTTAACTCTTCCATAGCCCTGGAAACGCTCATCCTTATCTCCGCCCACATCCATCCTTCTTCCTCGTTCCTCCGCTGCTTGGTCCTGGTTTGGTGGGTAATTCTGTAAGGGCTGTCTTCAGGAATGGACCAAAACGCAGCAGAGTTAGTGTTCGTCATATTTAATAAAGCAAAAGAGAACACTACACAAAACAAACTGAGAAAACCAACAGCCAACAGTCCTGTCAGGTGCAAACACACTAAACAAGAAACAATTACCCACAACCCCAAGGAAAAACACACACTACTATATAGGACTCCCAATCAAAGGCAACTCAACACACCTGCCTTCAATTGGGAGTCCAACCCCAATTAACTAACACATACCACAAAACTTCTGCCACGTGACATGACAATATCAACAGTAAAACAAGTCCTATATCGACATAATCTGAAAGGCCACTCAGCAAGGAAGAAGCCACTGCTCCAAAACCGCCAAAAAAAAGCCAGACTACAATTGCAACTGCACATGGGGACAAAGATCGTACTTTTTGTGGAAATGTCCTCTGGTCTGATAAAACAAAAATAGAACTGTTTGTCCATAATGACCATCGTTATGTTTGGAGGAAAAAGGAGAGGCTTACAAGCCGAAGAACACCATCCCAACCGTGAAGCACGGGGGTGGCAGCATCATGTTGTGGGGGTGTTTTGCTGCAGGAGGGACTGTTGCACTTCACAAAATATATGGCATCATGAGGAGTAAAATGATGTGGAAGTTAAAGCTTGGTCGCAAATCGGTCTTCCAAATGGACAATGACCCCAAGCATACTTCCAAAGTTGTGGTAAAATGGCTTAAGGACAACAAAGTAAAGGTATTGGAGTGGCCATCACAAAGCCCTGACCTCAATCCTATAAAAAACCTGTGGGTAGAACTGGAAAGCGTGTTCGAGCAAGAAGGCCTACAAACCTGACTCAGTTACACCAGCTCTGTCTGGAGGAATGGGCCAAAATTCACCCAACTTATTGTGGGAAGCTTGTGGAAGGCTTCCCAAAACATTTGACCCAAGTTAAACAATTTAAAGGCAATGCTACCAAATAGTGTATGTAAACTTCTGACCCACTGGGAATGTGATGAAAGAAATAAAAGCTGAAATAAATCATTCTCTCTACTATTATTCTGACATTTCACATTCTTTAAGTAAAGTGGTGATCCTAGCTGACCTAAGACAGGGAATTTTTACTAGGATAAAATGTCTTGAATTGTGAAAAACTGAGTTTAAATGTATTTGGCTAAGGTGTATATAAACTTCAGACTTCAACTGTAAACAAGGTATTTCTGTTTTCACTTTGTCATTGTGGGGTATTGTGTGTAGATGGATGAGGATTTACATTTTTTTCTAATCCATTTTAGAACAAGGGTTAACATAACAAAATGTGGAAAACGGGAATGGGTCAGCGCTGGTTAAACACTTGATCAGTTTGAGTGAGCAGATTTATGTTTTGATTGACAGATGTGATGTACCTCAGTCTGTACTGTAGCACACACAGACACATCAAAGTTTTAATGCTCATTATGTATTCATGACCAGGCCAGAGCGTGACACCCAATCCTAGGGCTTGAGTGTTCCATCTCCACTGCTGTTGACCATTTCCAAGAATACGGTTCTGGGAGCAAGGTCATGAGAATTGACCTCTAGTGTAGTTGTATTACAATTAGAGCAGTTAAACGGAAGAGCATGTGTCACGTATATTAAGTGGAAGTATTACTATGTATTTAAATAATAATTACACAATCAGATGTCTGGTCTGGTATGTTGTAGGAAATCACTCTCTCTGTGCTTTTTCCTTAGGGCCTGACTGACTGCAGTGTAAAAGGTGAGACCATACAAAGCACCATATATAGTCCATTATAAGCCAAAATATATTAGAACACTTATCATGACATTGTGATAGGTTAATCCTTCCCGCTTCCTTTGTCTCTCTCTCTCTGTTTCTCTCTCTCTCTCTCTCTCTCTCGCTCTTTCAATTCAATTCAATTCAATTCAAGGGTCTTTATTGGTATGGGAAACATGTTAACATTGCCAAAGCAAGTGAAGTAGATAATATATAAAAGTGAAATAAACAATAAAAATTAACAGTAAACATTACACTCACAGAAGTTCCAAAAGAATGAAGACATTACAAATATCATATTGTGTATATATTCAGTGTTGTAACGATGTGCTCTCTCTCTCTCTCTCTCTCTCTCTCTCTCTCTCTCTCTCTCTCTCTCTCTCGCTCTCTCTCTCTCTCTCTCTCTCTTGATTTCTCTGCCCCTTCTGCATCTTAGATGTTGCCCTTCCTGGCATGAAGGGTCCTGTGAAAGTTAGCCGGCTGGAGCTCAGCGTGTTTCTGTGTTGCATCAACGGCCAATACTGCAAACCCTGCCTGCGAGTCACAGTCTTCTTCACAATCAAAGGTAGCCCTACGGCTTCAACCATTCAGCTGCAGCAGACACTATCATCATAGGCAACTGTGATGTCTGGATGCTATTCCACAGTCTTTGGTCCATAGTCTACCATATCACTATCCCGAACTACACAACTAACCTTGACTCCAACAGGAAGTCACTGTGCCTGGGACAGGAGCATGCCATACCTACAGCAGGATTGTATTGATAGGTTGTATTGATAGGTTGTATTGATGTATTGATAGGTTGTATTGATAGGTTGTATTGATGTATTGATAGGTTGTATTGATAGGTTGTATTGATGTATTGATAGGTTCTATTGATAGGTTGTATTGATAGGTTGTGGGGCTTTTGCAGGTTATTCTTAACTCTTGCTGTTCACATTTGTTGATGCTGTTTCTGCTGTTCTCAGCACATTACATGTTGTTGCTGTTTCTGCTGTTCCAGATAAGAATGAGGACCAGGAAGTGTCTGGTGACTACGGTGACGAAGATGACAGCTCTAACCAGAAGGAATTAAGAGAAGAGAGTCTCCTAGGGATGCCACGCAGCACAACAGGTCATCAAAAATAGTGTGTCAAAAGAGAGAAAACACACCCACACACACTCCTTGGGCGTACAAGTCGGCCAAGTAAAATAAATGAAAGTCACTCAATCTAAACTTGTGGTTGACTGTTCATGTGTCTTTTGCACTTTCCCATGGTAAATAACTTGCTTTGTTGTCTCTCCTAGCAGCTTCTGTAACCGTGTGTTACAGCTACCCAAACATTTTGAATCGCTGCAAAGAAGTGACATTTACATTGATCCATTCAGCTCTGGGGGACCAGCACCCCCCTGAGGTACACATTCCCTTTATCGCCTCTCATTAAACTGTTGTCTATTAAAAATGTTAGGGTTATTTTGGGTAACTTTGGCCACTGCTAGGGTTGTTTAGTTGACAGAACATATAGCCTAGCATGTAATAGGTTCATGTTTGACTTCCGTAGCTGAGGCTGTCCTTATTGTTGGAGCCAGAGCCAGTACAATATGGAAGTCCAGTCAATGTCCACGCATTAAATACCTCAGTTACCACCACTATCCCCTCCTTAGAAGATGGTAAGTGGCATTCTTTATACCACAATACCATAGCTGTACTATAAAGATGTTATTGATATGCATACACTACCGGTCAAAACTTATAGAACACCTACTCATTCAAGGGTTTTTCTTAATTTTTTACTATTTTCTACATTGTAGAATAATAGTGAAGACATCAAAACTATGAAATAACACATATGGGATCATGTAGTAACCAAAAAAGTGTTTAGCAAATCAAAATATATTTCATATTTGAGATTCTTCCAATAGCCACCCTTTGCCTTAATGACAACTTTGCACACTCTTGGTAGTCTCTCAACCAGCTTCACCTGGAATGCTTTCCCAACAGTCTTGAAGGAGTTCCCACATATGCTGAGCACTTGTTGGGTGCTTTTCCTTCACTCTGCGGTCCGAGTCATCCCAAACCATCTCAATTGGGTTGAGGTTGGGGGATTGTGGAGGCCAGGTCATCTGATGCAGCACTCCATCACTCTTCTTCTTGGTAAAATAGTCCTTACACAGCCTGGAGGTGTGTTTTGGGTCATTGTCCTGTTGAAAAACAAATGATAGTCCCACTAAGCCCAAACCAGATGGGATGGCGCATCGCTGCAGAATGCTGTGGTGCTGTGGTGCCTTAAATTCTAAATAAATCACAGACAGTGTCACCAGCAAAGCAATCCCCACCATCACACCTCTTCCTCCATGCTTCACGGTGGGAACCACACATGCGGAGATCATCCGTTCACACACACCGCGTCTCACAAAGACACGGCGATCGGAACCATCTCCAATTTGGACTCATCAGACCAAAGGACAGATTTCCACTGGTCTAATGTCTATTGCTCGTGTTTCTTGGCCAAAGCAAGTCTATTCTTCTTATTGGTGTCCTTTAGTAGTGGTTTCTTTGCAGCAATTCGACCATGAAGGCCTGATTCACGCAGTCTCCTCTGAACAGTTGATGTTGAGATGTGTCTAATACTTGAACTCTGTGAAGCATTTATTTGGACTGCAATCTGAGCTGCAGTTAATTCCTCATTTCTGAGGCTGGTAACTCTAATGAACTTATCCTCCACAGCAGAGGTAACTCTGGGTCTTCCATTCTTGTGGCAGTGCTCATGAGAGCCAGTTTCATCATAGCGCTTGATGGTTTTGCGACTGCCCTTGAACAAACTTGAAATGTTCCATATTGACTGACCTTCATGTCTTAAAGTAAGGATGGACTGTCATTTCTCTTTGCTTATTTGACCTGCTCTTGCCATAATATGGACTTGGTCTTTTAGCAAATACATCTATCTTCTGTATAACACCCCTAGCTTGTCACAACACAACTGATTGGTTAAAACGCATTAAGAAGGAAAGAAATTCCTCAAGTTAACTTTTAAGAAGGCACACCTGTTAATTTAAATGCATTCTAGGTGACTACCTCATGAAGCTGTTTGAGAGAATGCCAAGAGTGTGCAAAGCTGTCATCAAAGCAAAGGGTGGCTATTTGAAGAATCTCAAATTTAAAATATACTTTGATTTGCTTAACACTTTTTTGGTTACTACATGATTCCATATGTGTTTTTTCATAGTTTGATGTCTTCACTATTATTCTACAATGTAGAAAATAGTACAAATAAAGAAAAACCTTTAATGATTAGGTGTTCCAAAACTTTTGACTCGTAGTGTACATTCCTCAGATCATGTATTTTGACTACCCTCTCTCTCTCTCTCTCTCTCTCTCTCTCTCTCTCTCTCTCTCTCTCTCTCTCTCTCTCTCTCTCTTTCTCTCTCTCTCTTTCTCTCTCTCTCTCTCCCCGTTGCTATCTCTTAGTTTGTTCCCCAGACCTAGATAGTGTTGTGAAAGAATGTGATGGTGAGTCACTGTAATTTGAAATGCAACCCTGCATCCCCATAGTATTATACTGTACCTGCTTTAGTTTAAACCTTTACATCTCTTATTGATTGACATTTGATATACAGCACCAGTCAAAAGTTTGGACACACCTACTCATTCAAGGGTTTTTCTTTATATTTACTATTTTCTACATTGTAGAATAATAGTGAAGACATCAAAACTATGAAATAACACATATGGAACCATGTAGTAACCAAAAAAAGCGTTAAACAAATCAAAATACATTTGAGATTCTTCAAAGTAGCAACCCTTTGCCTTGATGACAGCTTTGCACACTCTTGGTAGTCTCTCAACCAGCTTCACCTGGAATGCTTTTCCATCATTCTCGAAGGAGTTCCTACATACGCTGAGCACTTGTTGGCTGCTTTTCCTTCACTCTGTGGTTCAACTCATCCCAAACTATCTCAATTGGTTTGAGGTTGGGTGATTGTGGAGGCCAGGTCATGTGACGCAGCACTCCATCACTCTCCTTCTTGGTCAAATAGCCCTTACACAGCCTGGAGGTGTGTTTGGTCATTGTCCTGTTGAAAACAAATGATAGTCCCATTAAGCCCAAACCAGATGGGATGGCGTATTGCTGCAGAATGCTGTGGTAGCCATGCTGGTTAAGTGTACCTTGAATTCTAAATAAATCACAGACAGTGTCACCAGCAAAGCACCCCCACCATCACACCTCCTCCTCCATGCTTCACGGTGGAAACCACACATGCGGAGATCATCCGTTCACCTACTCTGCGTCTCACAAAGACACGGCGGTTGGAACCGAACATCTCCAATTTGGACTCATCAGACCAAAGGACAGATTTCCATAGGTTAAATGTCCATTGCTCGTGTTTCTTGGCCCAAGCAAGTCTCTTCTTCTTATTGGTGTCCTTTAGTAGTTGTTTCTTTGCAGGAATTCGACCACGAAGGCCTGATTCACGCAGTCTCCTCTGAATAGTTGATGTTGAAATGTGTCTGTTACTTGAACCCTGTGAAGTATTTATTTGGGCTGCTATTTCTGAGGCTGGTAACTCTAATGAACTTATCCTCTGCAGCAGAGGTAACTCTGGGTCTTCCTTTCCTGTTTCGGTCTGATGATGGACTGTCGTTTCACTTTGCTTATTTGAGCTGTTCTTGCCATAATATGGACTTGGTCTTTTACCAAATAGGGCTATCTTCTGTATACCACCCCTACCTTTTCATAACACAACTGATTGGCTCAAATCCATTAAGAAGGAAAGAAATTTCACAAATTAACTTTTATCAAGACACACTTGTTAATGTAAATGCATTCCAGTTGACTACCTCATGAAGCTGGTTGAGAGAATACCAAGCTTGTGTCATCAAGGCAAAGGGTGGCTACTTTGAAGAATCTCAGATATAAAATATATTTTGATTTGTTTTACACTTTTTGGTTACTACATGATTCCATATGCGTTATTTCATAGTTTTGATTATTCTACAATGTAGAAAATAGTAAAAATAAAGAAAAACATTTGAATGAATAGGTGTGTCCAAACTTTTGACTGGTTCTATATGTCTCAGTGCCCAAGCTCAGAGCTGTGATTGATAAGAAGAGAGGTGTGGCTGTGCTCCAACTGGACAGTTCTAACAAGACACCGACCAGTGACATGGGCATGTGCCAGATGTTCGGGACTGGAGAGCCTTGCAGATACAAGAATTGGGTCAGTATGTCTAAAGAATGGTCTCATCATTAGCTTGTAATGCACACATTTTTTACAAGGTCAAGCTGTGACCTCCTTACTCACTGTCACCTCTTTCTCACGCCCTTTCTTCTTCTTTCAGAGCCAGAGAGAGATGAGCATTCCTTTGAGGTCTATAGCGCCCTGTCTGTGCTTTCAGGTAAACATTGCTTGATTTTTCTGCAGCTCAGCATGCCGAATCTGAGGAACAACTTGTTTCCAATGCTGAATTGAAGATTCATGGTCATTGTCATGCAGGAGTCACTTGTGCACATTCCTTGTATGTTGCTTTACAACAGGTTTGGTGGAAGGGACAGAATCTACGCAGAGAGATCTGCCCTTTCATGAACAACAAAGGTAAGGGGTTCAATCAGATTCCTTCCCTACCGCAGAACTCTTGACTCTGGACTGGAAACGTTTGTTATTGTAACACCCAAATGTCTCCATTCTTCTCTCAGAGCTTTTCAGAAGAATGTGGGACAACAACGTGTCCGTGTCAGTGGAGGAGGCTCAGATGAACGTGGGGAACGGCACAGTGCTGAGTTGGAACGTGACTGCCCCCTGTCGCCTGGAGGGGGAACTGTGGCTGTGTAGAAAGGGCTCAGCGGGGGGGCATTGCGAGGAGTTGAAGGGCTCCAGGCAGAGGATGCACAAGCACACACATGCCGGGTGGACGCGCACTCTCCACGGACACTGGGTAAGGCCTACCGTGTGAGGTTGACTTACCCTTCACCTTTGACCTTACTGAGGACCTTACTGAACATGACTGTTGAGTTTCTGTTTCAGTTGTTTTTTCAGAAAAGAGGAGTGTTCATCAATGTGAACCCTCATCCTGCTCTGTGTGTCCAGGTAAACACTTCTCCACTGACCTGTGGACAGAGTGCACTGTTTGAATGAAATTGTGAGCCTGTACTTAATCTGAAATGCAGTACTGTAAGTGTTTATGCCTGACACCGCACTGCTTCTTGTTGTCTAGATGAAAGTACAGGGGATGGATACAAAGCTGGATCCCTTGTGTCCATTTGCAAGTACGCATTTCACCCAATATGGTCAATATGTTACATTTTACCTATAGTTCTAAACTGGTTGTATGCTGTATTTGGCTGTCCTAAGGATTGGTTAAATGGTCATCAATTCATTAATGTAACTGACCCACACTCTTAGAAAAAAGGTGCTATCTACAAACTAAAAGGGTTCATTTGCTGTCCACATATGAGAACCCTTTGCAGAACCCATGGTTCTCCTATGGAGAAAGGCAAAGAACCCTTTTGGAACCCTTTTTACTAAGAGTGAAATTTACTGGATTATTAACAGGTTAGCTCTTTGGTTAATCTGTGTCTCTATAACGCGCAGCATAGAGATTAGTGCTAAATTAGCTAAAGAGGATATTTGGCAGAAATAATGGATACAATGATGGATTATGAGGCATTGATCCACAGCTGTATATAATCAGACTGACTTCCCCTATAGCACCACGGAACCGATGGCTCCTGACTCTCCTGATAGGGCTGCTACTAATCTGTTTGGCAATACTTGGGGCCTACGTCATACATGGTGCCCTCAAAGGTTAGTGATGAAGCTATATACACTGCTCAAAATAATAAAGGGAACACTTAAACAACACAATGTAACTCCAAGTCAATCACACTTCTGTGAAATCAAACTGTCCACTTAGGAAGCAACACTGATTGACAATACATTTCACATGCTGTTGTGCAAATGGAATAGACAACAGGTGGAAATTATAGGCAATTAGCAAGACACCCCCAATAAAGGAGTGGTTCTGCAGGTGGGGACCATAGACCACTTCTCAGTTCCTATGCTTCCTGGCTGATGTTTTGGTCACTTTTGAATGCTGGCGGTGCTTTCACTCTAGTGATAGCATGAGACGGAGTCTACAACCCACACAAGTGGCTCAGGTAGTGCAGCTCATCCAGGATGGCACATCAATGCGAGCTGTGGCAAGAAGGTTTGCTGTGTCTGTCAGCGTAGTGTCCAGAGCATGGAGGCGCTACCAGGAGACAGGCCAGTACATCAGGAGACGTGGAGGAGGCCGTAGGAGGGCAACAACCCAGCAGCAGGACCGCTACCTCCGCCTTTGTGCAAGGAGGAGCAGGAGAAGCACTGCCAGAGCCCTGCAAAATGACCTCCAGCAGGCCACAAATGTGCATGTGTCTGCTCAAATGGTCAAAAACAGACTCCATGAGGGTGGTATGAGGGCCTGACGTCCACAGGTGGGGGTTGTGCTTACAGCCCAACACCGTGCAGGACGTTTGGCATTTGCCAGAGAACACCAAGATTGGCAAATTCACCACTGGCGCCCTGTGCTCTTCACAGATGAAAGCAGGTTCACACTGAGCAAGTGACAGACGTGACAGGGTCTGGAGACGCCGTGGAGAACGTTCTGCTGCCTGCAACATCCTCCAGCATGACCGGTTTGGCGGTAGGTCAGTCATGGGTTTGGGGTGGCATTTCTTTGGGGGGCCGCACAGCCCTCCATGTGCTCGCCAGAGGTAGCCTGACTGCCATTAGGTACCGAGATGAGATCCTCAGACCCCTTGTGAGACCATATGCTGGTGCGGTTGGCCCTGGGTTCCTCCTAATGCAAGACAATGCTAGACCTCATGTGGCTGGAGTGTGTCAGCAGTTCCTGCAAGAGGAAGGCATTGATGCTATGGACTGGCCCGCCCATTCCCCAGACCTGAATCCAATTGAGCACATCTGGGACATCATGTCTCGCTCCATCCACCAACGCCACGTTGCACCACAGACTGTCCAGGAGTTGGCGGATGGTTTAGTCCAGGTCTGGGAGGAGATCCCCCAGGAGACCATCCGCCACCTCATCAGGAGCATGCCCAGGCGTTGTAGGGAGGTCATACAGGCACGTGGAGGCCACACACACTACTGAGCCTCATTTTGACTTGTTTTAAGGACATTACATCAAAGTTGGATGAGCCTGTAGTGTGGTTTTCCACTTTAATTTTGAGTGTGACTCCAAATCCAGACCTCCATGGGTTGATAAATTGGATTTCCATTGATTATTTTTGTGTGATTTTGTTGTCAGCACATTCAACTATGTAAAGAAAAAAGTATTTAATAAAGTTATTTCTTTCATTCAGATCTAGGATGTGTTGTTTAAGTAGTCCCATGATTTTTTTGAGCAGTATATTATCAATATTATCAGCTATCTCTGAAGCTATCTAATCACCAAATGTATTAACTATATATGAATATAATAATATCAAATCAAATCAAATGTATTTATATAGCCCTTCTTACATCAGCTGTTATATCAAAGTGATGTACAGAAACCCAGCCTAAAACCCCAAACAGCAAGCAATGCAGGTGTAGAAGCACAGTGGCTAGGAAAAACTCCCTAGAAAGGCCAAAACCTAGGAAGAAACCTAGAGAGGAACCAGGGTATGAGGAGTGGCCAGTCCTCTTCTGGCTGTGCCGGATGGAGATTATAACAGAACATGGCCAAGATGTTCAAATATTCATAAATGACCAGCATGGTCAAATAATAGTAATCACAGTGAACAGGTCAGGGTTCCATAGCCGCAGGCAGAACAGTTGAAACTGGAGCAGCAGCACGGCCAGGTGGACTAGGGACAACAAGGAGTCATCATGCCAGGTAGTCCTGAGGCATGGGTCCTAGGGCTCAGGTCCTCCGAGAGAGAGAAAGAAAGAAAGAGAAAAAGAGAGAATTAGAGAGAGCATACTTAAATTCACACAGGACACCGGATAAGACAGGAGAAATACTCCAAATATAACTGACTGATCCTAACCCCCCGACACATAAACTACTGCAGCATAAATACTGGAGGCTGAGACAGGAGGGGTCAGGAGACACTGGGGCCCCATCCGATGATACACCCGGACAGGGCCAAACAGGCAGGATATAACCCCACCCACTTTGACAAAGTACGGCCCCCACACCACTAGAGGGATATCTTCAACCACCAACTTACCATCCTGAGACAAGGCCGAGTATAGCCCACAAAGATCTCCGCCACGGCACAACCCAAGGTGGGGCGCCAACCCAGACAGGAAGACCACGTCAGTGACTCAACCCACTCAAGTGACGCACCCCTCCTAGGGACGGCATGGAAGAGCACCAGTAAGCCAGTGACTCAGCCCCTGTAATAGGGTTAGAGGCAGAGAATCCCACTGGAGCGAGGGGAGCCGGCCAGGCAGAGACAGCAAGGGCGGTTCGTTGCTCCAGTGCCTTTCCGTTCACCTTCACACTCCTGGGCCAGACTACACTCAATCATAGGACCTACTGAAGAGATGAGTCTTCAATAAAGACTTAAAGGTTGAGACCGAGTCTGCGTCTCTCACATGGGTAGAGAGACCATTCCATAAAAATGGAGCTCTATAGGAGAAAGCCCTGCCTCCAGCTGTTTGCTTAGAAATTCTAGGGACAATTAAGAGGCCTGCGTCTTGAGACCGTAGCGTACGTGTAGGTATGTACGGCAGGACCAAATCGGAAAAGATAGGTAGGAGCAATCCCATGTAATGCTTTGTAGGTTAACAGTAAAACCTTGAGATCAGCCCTAGCCTTAACAGGAAGCCAGTGTAGGGAGGCTAGCACTGGAGTAATATGATCAAATAATACTAGCCTGGGTGCCAGCCTGACATTTTCGAGAGTGTGAAGCAAATTTATCAGATTGGCACTGAGGCTAGGACACTATAGCACGTTTTATCTCCCCCACAGGATACGTGTGGAGATGGTTGAAAGATGAGGACATAAAAGGTAAGATAAGCCTTTAAAACATTCCCTCACAATTCACTGTCTCCAATTATATCAATTATATTCTTTCTTCATGCTTCAGAAGAATAACCACCCTCTCTTTATCCCTTTTTTCTCTCTCCCTTGATCTCATTCCCTCTGCCGCTTTTCTCTTTCTGTCCTTCCCCCTCCCCCTCTCTTTTCTCTACCTTCTCTCTTTCTCTCTTGTCTCTTTCTCTCTCTCTCTCTCTCTCTCTCTCTCTCTCTCTCTCTCTCTCTCTCTCTCTCTCTTGCAGGTGCAGTAGGAGGTGGCCACATTGTGTTGCTGTACCCTCCTGACAATGATCAGGCTGTGCTGGGGTTGGTGTGTCGTCTGGGCTTGTCCCTCTCCTCTCTGGGCTTCAGTGTATCTCTAGACCTGTGGAGCCAGGCTGAGCTCAGTGTCCTGGGACCAGTGCCATGGCTCCACTCCCGGCTTGACCGCCTGCAGAGACAGGGGGGGAAAGTGGTGCTGGTGCTGACCCAGGCAGCCTGGGAGAGGGCTGAGGAGTGGGGCAGCCGGGGAAGCCGGGGCAGCCGGGGCTGGGAGAGGGATACTCTCTGGGGGAGGGGGTGTGACGAGGATGGGGAGTCAGCGGTGGGGTGTCGTTCTCCGTATTCGGATGTCTTCAGTGCCTCGCTCAGCTGCATTCTAGCGGACTACTTGCAGGGCCGCGCCGGCGAACGCTTCACCCTCGTGCAGTTTGAGTCTCTGCCTCCCGGCAGCTGCCGCCCCCTGCCTGAGCTCTTCAGGGGGCTGCCGCTCTTCAGCCTCCCCTCCCAGAGCCTGGGCTTCCTGACTGAACTGGCTTTGGGACGAGGTAGGGGGGCAGCATCAGGGCGACGAAGGCGGGCAGGGGGGCTCAGGGCAGCCTCACGGGCACTGGCTGGGGGGCTGAGAGGGTTTGTGGGGGGTTCGGCAATGTTACTGCTGGCCGGGCTGCCCCAGGACTGTGTTGGTGCAGGGGTTGAGGACCCCTGGGAGTCTGTGCCGCTGCAGCCGTGTCTCACCACCCCACTGTCCAGCCCTGACACCTGCCCAAGACCAGCGGGATGGACTGGGTCTAAGAGGGCAGGAGAGGCTGGGGAGGAACCAGGGGCCTGTTCCGCAGGATGCTAACTGTGGCACTGACATACTATAATCCGATACTGGACATTAGGGCTTCAGGAGATGGTGGTTTGAAACTGTATCTCATGCACTTTTGGAGCTACTGTCCAAAGTAGAGCATGACTTGTTAATATTGTAAATGATGCACTTTTGTGGTCCTGAAAAACTACTGTCAACTCCATTTTAGAGATTGCTCAGTTTGGCTGGGCGGCCAGCTCTAGAGAGGTTCTTGATGGTTCCAAAGTTCTTCCATTTATGGTTCCAAAGTTCTGTCCTATGTACAGTGCCTTCAGAAAGTATTCAGTCCCCTTGAATTTTTCCACCTTTTGTAACATTACAACTTAAATCTAAAATGAATGAAATAAAAACAATTCCTCATAATGACGAAGCTATAACAGGCTTTTAGAAATGTTTGCAAATAAAAATAAAAAACATACAAAAGTATTCAGACCCTTTGCTATGAGACTCGAAATTGAGCTCAGGTGCATCCTGTTTCCATTGATCATCCTTGAGATGTTTCTACAACTTGATTGGAGTCAACCTATGGTAAATTCAATTGATTGGAAATTATTTGGAAATGACACACCTGTCTATATAAGGTCCCACAGTTGACAATGCATGTCAAAGCAAAAACCAAGCCATGAGGTCGAAGGAATTGTCCGTAGAGACCCAAGAGAGCATTCTGTCGTGGCATAGATCTGGGGAAGAGTACCAAAAAAATTCTGCAGCATTGAAGGTCCCCAAAAACACAATGGCCTCATTCTTAAATGGAAGAACTTTGAAATCACCAAGAATCTCTCTAGAGCTGGCCACCCAGCCAAACTTAGCAATCGGGGAAGAAGGGCCTTGGTCAGGGAGGTGACCAAGAACCTAATGGTCCCTCTGACATAGATCTAGAGTTCCTCTGTGGCGATGGGAGAACCTTCCAGAAGGACAACCATCTCTGCAGCACTCCACCAATCAGGCCTTTATGGTAGAGTGGCCAGATGGAAGCCCTTCCTCAGTAAATGGCACATGACAGCCCGCTTGGAGTTTGCCAAAAGGCACCTAAAGACTCTCAGACCATGAGAAACAAGATTCACTGGTGTCGGGTCTTTGGGGGTACCATTAAACTGAAGACATATTTATCAATTAGCTCCCTGTAATTATTATCACGCGATTAAATTGATTAATCGTTTAATTGTAATTAACTAGGAGATCGGGGCACCAAGGAGAATATTCAGATTACAAAGCTATAATTTTCCTAATATAACTTTCCTGTACTATAATATTATATTCTATTATAGTATAGGCCGATGGTTTCTGGTTTAAATGGTGTATTTTACCTCGAGTCCAGTCTCATTCCAAACGTCGTAAATTGTTGTATCTGCACGAACCCAGTCTTTACTAAAATCATCCATACATCAATTGTCTTAAAATCATTTATTTACTACACTAAGTAATTAACAGAAAACTTACAAACAGTCATTATCGTCACAAAGGATTGGTAGAGGAATGTGCCCTTGTGGGCTAAACAGGCAGGTTGGCCTGTTGAACAATGGGTCATAAACGTTCAGCTGAGAAGTTACACAGAGTTCATTAATATTAACAATTGACAATTGAAGGCTCACTCATTCGGGAACAATTGCAATCAATATATATTTACGCTCAGTGTGTCGTCGTTCTTTGTTGGAGAGTTCGGTTCTGTTGGAGAGTCTCTCTCTCGGTTCGAATGGATCTTTCAAAGCGACATTCATTAATGTCGTCATAGAATGGTTGTTTCGTTGGTCTTCGCGTTCGATGATATAATTTACTTAGCTGCAGACTAATAATTAATATCAAAGACTTGTTCTTATTCTGTCGGTATCAATAGTCTAAAAGTTAACCACGTGGTATGGTTCACTTTCAGTAGAGGAATTGGAAGGTAAAACCTATTAGCCATGAGTGGAGGCCTGGTCTGGGGAAATGTAAATCAAGGGGTGTTTTATAGTGCCCATCGAACAGGCTTGTCCTTGAGTTGCCCAGCCAGAGCCCGGACTTGAACCCGATCGAACATCTCTGGAGAGACCTGAAAATAGCTGTGCAGGGACGCTCCCTGTCCAACCAGAGCTTGAGAGGATCTGCAGAGAGGAATGGGAGAACCTCCCCAAATACAGGTGTGCCAAGCTTGTAGCTTCCTACCCAAGAATGTCTAAAAACGTTTTTTTGCTTTGTCATTATGGGGTATTGTGTGTAGAATAATGTGTGTAGATTGATGAGGGAAAAAACTATTTCATCAATTTTAGAATAAGGCTGTAACCTAACAAAATGTGGAAAAAGTCAAGGGGTCTGAATACTTTCCAAAGGCACTGAACATAGTCATTGAACACTGGTCATTTTATAATGTTTACTTCCTGTTTTACCCATTTCATATGTATATACTGTATTCTAATCAAGGCTCACCCTATATAACTACTGCTGTACACACCTTTCAAATCAAATGTATTTATATAGCCCTTCTTACATCAGCTGATATCTCAAAGTGCTGTACAGAAACCCAGCCTAAAACCCCAAACAGCAAGCAATGCAGGTGTAGAAGCACGGTGACTAGGAAAAATTCCCTAGAAAGGCCAAAACCTAGGAAGAAACCTAGAGAGGAACCAGGCTATGAGGGGTGGCCAGTCCTCTTTTGGCTGTGCCGGGTCCTATTCATTCCTATTCATATACTGTCTATACTGTCCATACCCTCCATTATATATATATACACAGTATCAGTCAAAAGTTTGGACACACCTACTCATTCAAGGGTTTTTCTTCATTTTTTACTATTTCTATATTGTATAATAATATTGAAGACATAACAACTATGAAATAAAACATATGGAATCATGTAGTAACTAAAAAAGTATATATATGTTTATTTTAGATTTTAGATTCTTCAAAGAAGCCACCCTTTGCCTTGATGACAGCTTTGCACACTCTTGGCATTCTCTCAAACAGCTTCATGAGGTAGTGACCTAGAATGCATTTCAGATAAAGCTGTTTGAGAGAATGCTATGAGTGTGCAAAGCTGTCATCAAGGCAAAGGGTGGCTTCTTTGAAGAATCTAAAATCTAAAATAAACATATACTTTTTTAGTCCAAACTGATTGGCTGAGAGGGAAATAAATTCCACAAATTAACTGACAAGGTAGTGGTGGTATACAGAAGAAAGCCCTATTTGGTAAAATACCAAGTCCATATTATGGCAAGAACAGCTCAAATAAGAAAAGAGAAAGGACAGTCCATCATAACTTTAAGACATGAAGGTTAGTCAATCCGGAAAATTTCAAGAACTTTGTTTCTTCAAGCGCAGTCACAAAAACCATCAAGCGCTATGATGAAACTGGCTCTCCACAGGAAAGAAAGACCCAGAGTTACCTCTGCTGCAGAGGATAAGTTCATTAGAGCTACCAGCCTCAGAAATGGGGAATTAACTGCACCTCAGATTGCAGTCTAAACAAATGCTTCACAGGGTTCAAGTAACAGACACATCTCAACATCAACTGTTCAGAGGCGACTGGGTGAATCTGGCCTTCATGGTCAAATTGCTTCAAAGAAACCACTACTAAAGGACACCAATAATAAGAAGAGATGTGCTTGGGCCAAGAAACACAAGCAATGGACATTAGACCGGTGGAAATCTGTCCTTTGGTCTGATGAGTCCAAATTTGAGATGTTTGGTTCCAACCGCCGTGTCTTTGTGAGACGCAGAGTAGGTGAACAGATGATCTCAGCATGTGTGGTTCCCACCGTGAAGCATGGAGGAGGAGGTGTGATGGTGTGGGATTGCTTTGCTAGTGACACTGTCTGTGATTTATTTAGAATTCAAGGTGCACTTAACCAGCTTGGCTACCACAGCATTCTGCAGCAATACGCCATCCCATCTGGTTTGGGCTTAATGGGACTATAATTTGTTTTTCAACAGGACAATGACCCAAAACACACCTCCAGAATGTGTAATGGCTATTTGACCAAGAAGGAGAGTGATGGAGTGCTGCATCAGATGACCTGGCCTCCACAATCACCTGACCTCAACCCAATTCAGATGGTTGGGATGAGTTGGACTGCAGAGTGAAGGAAAAGCAGCCAACAAGTGCTCAGCATATGTGAGAACTCCTTCAAGACTGTTGGAAAAGCATTCCTCATGAAACTGGTTGAGAGACTACCAAGAGTGTGCAAAGTTGTCATCAAGGCAAAGGGTGGCTACTTTGAAGAATCTAAAATGTAAAATGTATTTTGATTTGTTTAACACTTTTTTGTTTGCTATATGATTCCATATGTGTTATTTCATAGTTTTGATGTCTTCACTATTATTCTACAATGTAGAAAATAGTAAATATAAAGAAAAACCCTTGAATGAGTAGGTGTGTCCAAACTTTTGACCGGTACTGTGTATATATATATATATATTTTACATAATTTCTGAATTCCTTAGTTTTTTTTGTGGGCGGGGGGTGTATTGTTTTGTGTTGTTAGGTATACTGCACTGTTGAAGGTTGAAACATAAGCATTTTGCTGCACTTGTGATAACATCTGCAAAATATGTGTACTTTATGTGACCAATAAAATGTGATTTATTTTTGTGTTCATCCCTGAACTGTAAATGGGTGATTTATTGTACTCAACCATTATCTTCGTTTCAAAATGTTATTTGGTTAATTTGTAAAGTATTTATTTTTACAGAGTGGTTTGTTGGTTAATTGTATAACATTTTATGCATTTGTGCGTTCTGTTATGGTGCAGTTCTATGTCGTGACTGGGTTATCCATCATCAGTAATAGGTATAAAGTTGTTTGATTCTATTTTCTGTTTAATTTTTTTACTGTGCGTTTAATTACTATTTCAATATTATTACTTTTTAATGTTGAATTTGCAGTTATTCTAGTCTTGAATGATTCCTGTCTGACAAAGTCTATCAGAGACAATGACCCATTCCACTTCTTTAAAACAAGACACGCCCTGTTTCGTACTCGGCGGGTAATGATTGGTTGAAGACTGAAGTCCCAGTGGGATTGGGCAGTATCCTGCAAGCTGCGCCTCAACTAAACAGTCTGGGAAGAAGAATCAACAAGAACCACTGCATCAGCACCGGTTAATGAATGGCACGGATGAACAACTAAACCGGTGAAACACCGTGAAATTGTATTAACGTGCTGAGGACGCTCCAGTCAGTTGTCTACAAGCTGCCGAGAGTTTGTAGCAAGCTGAAGGTAGGATGCAGCGCAGCATCATTTATTGGAAGCTAGCTAGCGATAGCTGGGTAACGCTAATTTAGCTAACATTAGCTATCCATCTAGATAGATTGCTAGTTTGCCATAGTAGTGCGTTCGCTGGGTAGCGAACTAGAAATCACAGTCAATTTACTGCCATGCAATGTAGCAATAGACAAGAAGAAATAGCCAGCAGAGGTGCTTTTGATGACGTTTAAGATGGATAATCATGTCATTACTTGTACTGACCTGATGGAGGGGGTTACCTGTTTTGCCAACGGGACCTTACAGTAACTAGCTAACGTTAGCTCACCACACTAGCCAGTCTAACTGATTATGAAGATGCTATTCAGAATGATGATGATGATGATGATCCTCATTGGACCACAGCTTAAATAGTTCAGTTAAGGTAACAATGTAGTGAGCTCCATACCTAGCTAGCTAAGAATTGAACTAGCTATGTTTTTTGCCAGGCAGCAGAGGGAATGGAGCATAATCATCACTAAGCTTACCCTTAACAGGATCCAACTAGGTTTGGATTTGGCAATGAACATTGACTATGTGAGAGATACAGGAATTCAGTGGCTCTGCGTTGTTTACTGAAACACTGATAAAACTCATCCTCTTATCTTTTCACACACATTTAATCCTGCTGCCCATCACGATAATCAAATCACATGTATTGATCACATACACGTGTTTAGCAGATGTTATTGTGGGTGTAGTGAAATGCTTGTGCTTCTAGCTCCAACAGTGCAGTAATATCTAACAAGTAATATCTAAGTAAGGAATGGATTAAGAATATATATACAAATGTCAGAGCGGCATTGGACTAAGTTACAGTGGCATAGTATAGAGTACGGTATATACATATGAGATGGGTGATGCAATATTTACAAACAATTAAAGCGATTAAGATACTGTAGAATAGTATAGAGTACAGTTTACACATATGCGATGAGTAATGCAAGATACAGAGACAATAAAGTGGCTAGTGTTTCATTTCCTTAGTGGCCAGTGATTCCTAATCTATGTCTATAGGCAGCAGCCTCCGATGTGCTGTAAATGGCTGTTTAACAGTCAGTGATGTAGTATAGAATAGAATATACACTATATACATATGAAATGGGTGATGCGATATTTAAACACAATTTAAAAGTGACTAAGATACCGTAGAATAGTGTGAAGTGCAGTTTATACAGTTGAAGTCGGAAGTTTACATACACCTTAGCCAAATACATTTAAACTCAGTTTTTCACAATTCCTGACATTTAATCCTAGTAAAAGTTCCATGTCTTAGGTCAGAAAAGGATCACCACTTTATTTTAAGAATGTTGAAATGTCAGAATAATAGTAGAGAGATTGATTTATTTCAGCTTTTATTTCTTTAATCACATTCCCAGTGGGTCAGAAGTTTACATACACTCAATTAGTATTTGGTAGCATTGCCTTTTAAATTGTTTAAATTGGGTCAAACGTTTCGGGTAGCCTTCCACAAGCTTCCCACAATAAGTTGGGTGAATTTTGGCCCATTCCTCCTGACAGAGCTGGTTGATCTTTGGGAGCAATTTCCAAACGCCTGAAGGTACCACGTTCATCTGTACAAACAATAGTACGCGCACGCTTTTTCAGTTCTGCCCACAAATGTTCTATAAGATTGAGGTCAGGGCTTTGTGATGGCCACTCCAATACCTTGACTTTGTTGTCCTTAAGCCATTTTGCCACAACTTTGGAAGTATGCTTGGGGTCATTGTCCATTTGGAAGACCTATTTGCGACCAAGCTTTAACTTCCTGACTGATGTCTTGAGATGTTGCTTCAATATATCCACATAATTTTACTCCTCATAAAGCCATCTATTTTGTGAAGTGCACCAGTCCCGCCTGCACCAAAACACCCCCACAACATGATGCTGCCACCCCCGTGCTTCACAGTTGGGATGGTGTTCTTCAGCTTGCAAGCCTCCCCCTTCTTCCTCCAAACATAACGATGGTCATTATAACCAAACAGTTCTATTTTTGATTCATCAGACCAGAGGACATTTCTCCAAAAGGTACGATCTTTGGCCCCATGTGCATTTTACATTTACATTTACATTTTAGTCATTTAGCAGACGCTCTTATCCAGAGCGACTTACAAATTGGTGCATTCACCAATAATATCCAGTGGAACAACCACTTTACAATAGTGCATCTAAATCTTTTAAGGGGGGGGGTTAGAAGGATTGCCTTATCCTATCCCAGGTATTCCTTGAAGAGGTGGGGTTTCAGGTGTCTCCGGAAGGTGGTGATTGACTCCGCTGTCCTGGCGTCGTGAGGGAGCTTGTTCCACCATTGGGGTGCCAGAGCAGCGAACAGTTTTGACTGGGCTGAGCGGGAACTGTGCTTCCTCAGAGGTAGGGAGGCGAGCAGGCCAGAGGTGGATGAACGGAGTGCCCTTGTTTGGGTGTAGGGCCTGATCAGAGCCTGAAGGTACGGAGGTGCCGTTCCCCTCACAGCTCCGTAGGCAAGCACCATGGTCTTGTAGCGGATGCGAGCTTCGACTGGAAGCCAGTGGAGAGAGCGGAGGAGCGGGGTGACGTGAGAGAACTTGGGAAGGTTGAACACCAGACGGTCTGCGGCGTTCTGGATGAGTTGTAGGGGTTTAATGGCACAGGCAGGGAGCCCAGCCAACAGCGAGTTGCAGTAATCCAGACGGGAGATGACAAGTGCCTGGATTAGGACCTGCGCCGCTTCCTGTGTGAGGCAGGGTCGTACTCTGCGAATGTTGTAGAGCATGAACCTACAGGATCGGGTCACCGCCTTGATGTTGGTGGAGAACGACAGGGTGTTGTCCAGGGTCACGCCAAGGCTCTTAGCACTCTGGGAGGAGGACACAAGGGAGTTGTCAACCGTGATGGCGAGATCATGGAACGGGCAGTCCTTCACCGGGAGGAAGAGCAGCTCCGTCTTGCCGAGGTTCAGCTTGAGGTGGTGATCCGTCATCCACACTGATATGTCTGCCAGACATGCAGAGATGCGATTCGCCACCTGGTTGTCAGAAGGGAGAAAGGAGAAGATTAATTGTGTGTCATCTGCATAGCAATGATATGAGAGACCATGTGAGGATATGACAGAGCCAAGTGACTTGGTGTATAGCGAGAATAGGAGTGGGCCAAGAACAGAGCCCTGGGGGACACCAGTGGTGAGAGCACGTGGTGCGGAGACAGATTCTCGCCACGCCACCTGGTAGGAGCGACCTGTCAGGTAGGACGCAATCCAAGCGTGCGCGGTGCCAGAGATGCCCAGCTCGGAGAGGGTGGAGAGGAGGATCTGATGGTTCACGGTATCAAAGGCAGCAGATAGGTCTAGAAGGATGAGAGCAGAGGAGAGAGAGTTAGCTTTAGCAGTGCGGAGAGCCTCCGTGACACAGAGAAGAGCAGTCTCAGTTGAATGCCCAGTCTTGAAACCTGACTGATTAGGATCAAGAAGGTCATTCTGAGAGAGATAGCAAGAGAGCTGGCCAAGCACGGCGCGTTCAAGAGTTTTGGAGAGAAAGGAAAGAAGGGATACTGGCCTGTAGTTGTTGACATCGGAGGGATCGAGTGTAGGTTTTTTCAGAAGGGGTGCAACTCTCGCTCTCTTGAAGACGGAAGGGACGTAGCCAGCGGTCAAGGATGCGTTGATGAGCGAGGTGAGGTAGGGGAGAAGGTCTCCGGAAATGGTCTGGAGAAGAGAGGAGGGGATAGGGTCAAGTGGGCAGGTTGTTGGGCGGCCGGCCGTCACAAGACGCGAGATTTCATCTGGAGAGAGAGGGGAGAAAGAGGTCAAAGCACAGGGTAGGGCAGTGTGAGCAGGACCAGCAGTGTCGTTTGACTTAGCAAACGAGGATCGGATGTCGTCAACCTTCTTTTCAAAATGGTTGACGAAGTCATCCGCAGAGAGAGAGGAGGGGGGGGGGGGGAGGGGGAGGAGGATTCAGGAGGGAGGAGAAGGTAGCAAAGAGCTTCCTAGGGTTAGAGGCAGATGCTTGGAGTTTAGAGTGGTAGAAAGTGGCTTTAGCAGCAGAGACAGAAGAGGAAAATGTAGAGAGGAGGGAGTGAAAGGATGCCAGGTCCGCAGGGAGGCGAGTTTTCCTCCATTTCCGCTCGGCTGCCCGGAGCCCTGTTCTGTGAGCTCGCAGTGAGTCGTCGAGCCACGGAGCAGGAGGGGAGGACCGAGCCGGCCTGGAGGATAGGGGACAGAGGAAATCAAAGGATGCAGAGAGGGAGGAGAGGAGGGTTGAGGAGGCAGAATCAGGAGATAGGTTGGAGAAGGTTTGAGCAGAGGGAAGAGATGATAGGATGGAAGAGGAGAGAGTAGCGGGAGAGAGAGAGCGAAGGTTGGGACGGCGCAATACCATCCGAGTAGGGGGAGAGTGAGAAGTGTTGGATGAGAGCGAGAGGGAAAAGGATACAAGGTAGTGGTCGGAGACTTGGAGGGGAGTTGCAATGAGATTAGTGGAAGAACAGCATCTAGTAAAGATGAGGTCAAGCCTATTGCCTGCCTTGTGAGTAGGGGGGGAAGGTGAGAGGGTGAGGTCGAAAGAGGAGAGGAGTGGAAAGAAGGAGGCAGAGAGGAATGAGTCGAAGGTAGACGTGGGGAGGTTAAAGTCACCCTGAACTGTGAGAGGTGAGCCATCCTCAGGAAAGGAACTTATCAAGGCGTCAAGCTCATTGATGAACTCTCCAAGGGAACCTGGAGGGCGATAAATGATAAGGATGTTAAGCTTGAAAGGGCTGGTAACTGTGACAGCATGGAATTCAAATGAGGAGATAGACAGATGGGTCAGGGGAGAAAGAGAGAATGTCCACTTGGGAGAGATGAGGATTCCAGTGCCACCACCCCGCTGGCTCGATGCTCTAGGGGTATGCGAGAACACGTAGTCAGACGAGGAGAGAGCAGTAGGAGTAGCAGTGTTATCTGTGGTAATCCATGTTTCCGTCAGCGCCAGGAAGTCTAGGGACTGGAGGGTAGCATAGGCTGAGATGAACTCAGCCTTGTTGGCCGCAGACCGGCAGTTCCAGAGGCTGCCGGAGACCTGGAACTCCACGTGGGTCGTGCGCTGGGACCACCAGGTTAGAGTGGCAGCGGCCACGCGGTGTGGAGCGTTTGTATGGCCTGTGCAGAGGAGAGAGAACAGGGATAGGCAGATACATAGTAGACAAGCTACAGAAGAGGCTACGCTAATGCAAATGAGATTGGAGTGACAAGTGGACTACACGTCTCGAATGTTCAGGAAGTTAAGCTTACGTTGCAAAAATGTTATTGACTAAAATGATACAGTACTGCTGGCTGGTGGAGTAGGCTAGCTAGCAGTGGCTGCGTTGTTGACTTTGAACGTGTAGCTGGCTAGGTAACCTCGGTAGTTAGGTAACCTGTGCAGTTGCAAACCGTAGTCTAGCTTTTTTATGGCGGTTTTGGAGCAATGGCTTCTTCCTTGCTGAGCGGCCTTTCAGGTTATGTCGATATAGGACTCGTTTTACTGTGGATATAGATACTTTTGTACCTGTTTCCTCCAGCATCTTCACAAGGTCCTTTGCTGTTGTTCTGGGATTGATTTGCACCTTTCGCACCAAAGTACGTTCATCTCTAGGAGACAGAACGCGTCTCCTTCCTGAGCGGTATGACAGCTGCGTTATCCCATGGTGTTTATACGTGTGTACTATTGTTTGTACAGATGAACATGGTACCTTCATGCGTTTGGAAATTGCTCCCAAGGACGAACCAGACTTGTGGAGGTCTACAATTGTTTTTCTGATGTCTTGGCTGATTTCTTTTGATTTTCTCATGATGTCAAGCAAAGAGGCACTGAGTTTGAAGGTAGGCCTTGAAATACATCCACAGGTACACCTCCAATTGACTCAAATTATGTCAATTAGCCTATCAGAAGCTTCTGAAAGAAGCTTCCACTGGGTCGGCAGGTAGCCTAGTGGTTAGAGCCTTGTAACTGAAAGGTTGCAAGATAGAATCCCCGAGCTGAGAAGGTAACAATATGTCGTTCTGCCCCTGACTGTTCCTAGGCCATCATTGAAAATAAGAATTTGTTCTTCACTGACTTGCCTAGTTAAATAAAAATAAAATAAAGCCTTGACATCATTTCCTGGAATTTTCCAAGCAGTTTAAAGGCACAGTCAACTTAGTGTATGTAAACTTCTGACCCACTGGAATTGTGATACAGTGAATTATAAGTGAAATAATCTGTCTGTAAATAATTGTTGGAAAAATTACTTGTGTCATGCACAACGTAGATGTCCTAACCGACTTGCCAAAACTATAGTTTGTTAACAAGAAATTTGTGGAGTGGTTGAAAAACTAGTTTTAATGACTCCAACCTAAGTGTATGTAAACTTCCGACTTCAACTGTACATATGAGATGAGTAATGCTAAGATACGGAACATTATTAAAGTGACTAGTGATTCATTTCTAAATGTGGCCAGTGATTCCTAATCTATGTCTATAGGCAGCCGCCTCTGATGTGCTAGTGATGGCTGTTTAGCAGTCTGATGGCTTTGAGATAGAAGCTGAAAAACAGCTTTTATCTCTCGGTCCCAGCTTTGATGCACCTGTACTGACCTAGCCTTCTTGATGATAGCGGGGTGAACTGGCAGTGGCTCGGGTGGTTGATGATCTTTTTGGCCTTCCTATGGCATCAGGTGCTGTAGGTGTCCAGGAGGGCGGGAAGTTTGCCCCCGGTAATGTGTTGGGCGGACCGCACCACCCTCTGGAGGGCTTTGCAGTTGTGGGCGTTGCTGTTGCTGTACCAGGTGGTGAAACAGCCCGACAGGATGTTCCCAATTGTGCATCTGTAAAAGGTTGTGAGGGTTTTAGATGTTAAGCCAAATGTCTTTAGCCTCCTGAGGTTGAAGAGGCAATGTTGTGCCGCCTTCACCACACTATTTGTGTGTGTGGACCGTTTCAGTTTGTCAGTGATGTGTACGCTGAGGAACTTGAAGCTTTCCACCTTCTCCACTGTGGTCCCATCGATGTGGATAGGGGGGTGCACCTTCTGATGTTTCCTGAAGTCCAAGATCATCTCCTTAGTTTTGTAGACGTTGAGTGAGAGGTTGTTTTCCTGACACTACACTCTCAGAGCCCTCACCTCCTCCCTGTAGGCTGTCTCGTCGTTGTTGGTAATCAAACCTACCATTGTAGTGTCATCTGCAAACTTGATGATTGATTTGGAGGCGTGCGTGGCCACGCAGCCATGGGTGAACAGGGAGTACAGGATGGGGCTGAGCACGCACCCTTGTGGGTGCATATGAGGCTCTCCCCCACCCTCTATTCGGCAAATCGGACCACGATTCCATCTTGCTCCTCCCCTCCATTAGGCAGAAACTCAAACAGGAAGCACCCGTGGTGAGGAATATTCAATGCTGGTCTGACCAATCGGAATCCACGCTTCAAGATTGTTTTGATCACGCGGACTGGGATATGTTCAGAGTAGCTTCAGAAAATAATATTGACACATATACCGATACTGTGAATGAGTTTATCAGGAAGTGATGAATACACAGCAGTTCTCAGTATTATAAATGACTAAGTTGATTGAAAGATACCGTGACCATAACCACTGTGATGATGAACAAATATCTGACTGTGTATCAGTAGTTAGGATCCTGTTCTGTCTGAATCCCCTGTCTCTGTTCTCAGTGGCTGAGTGGTAGGTAGTCCAAGCCATGTGGTGGTCGTGGCCCCTGCTCCCTGCCCTGGTGCTCTTCTCTGTGCTGTCTGTGGTACGAGTACAGACTGCACCATGTCAGACCTGCCGCAAACTAACTGACAGCTTCATCAAGGTAGGAGTCTCCATCTCTCTCATTCCCTCAGTCTGTTGATTAGTTTGTCGGTCATATTGTCATTTTTGTATCTATTGGTATCTCTTTTGCTTATGTTTCGGTCAGTAGCTGCCATTTTACTCTCCTTGCTGTTCTGTTTCTGTCTTCACCTGGTGGTCTTTTATTAAAACACATTTTTTCAGGGCCTGGAGAAAACATCCAATAAAAACTTTGGGGGTGGGAACACTGCTTGGGAGGAGGAGAAGCTGGCTAAATATGCTCGCAGGTACTTTTGGCCCCACTAGGCCTGTCACTAGAATCTCCACAAATATGCAGTCATAGGACCTGCAGTCTAACATCTGTGTTTACGTAGAGTGAAGTCCACAAGGCCTGCTAATCCCTGACAAGCCTTAGCATGTTGTTGAATGGCCAATGCACCTTTATTGTGTTGCTATGAAGGCTTGTTACCTGATGCCTCTGACCTGAATTGGACTCCTCATGACTGAGCCAAGGCAATGCTGAACCAGTACAGTACTGACAAGACTAGGGCTCTACACCCCATATGTCCTTACACAATATGACAGCCTCTTAAAACTAGGCCACACTGTGTGTGTGTATGTGAGTGTGAGAGTGAGCGAGCGTGTGTCGGAGATCCTCCTAGAGTGCATAATGGAGAATAGGAGGGTGTATTTGTTTTCTCTGTGTTCTAGTGAAGTGTTCCACATTACTCACATCTCTCCTCTTGGTTCTCAGTGAGACCAGGCTGCTGGAGATAGTGGAGGCAGCATGTGAGAAATCTGACTTTGACTGTAACAAGCTGCTGGAGCAGTTAGAGGACCAAGTGGAGACATGGTGGTTCCACCGGTATGTCTCTGATCATGTAAATGTGGTATATTATGTATAATCAGTTTTGTTTTACTGTTCTATTTACACACCTGTGTATTATATTGTTATGTGTGTCTGTGTGTGTGTGTGTGTGTGTCCTTTCCCTCTCATCACTGACCTTGTGATTGTCTCTGTGTGTGTAGGCAGCAGGAGGCTCCAGATCTGTTTGAGTGGCTGTGTATAGAGGAGCTCCGACTCTGCTGTCCCCCAGGACGCTTTGGCCCAGACTGCAAAGGTATTGAACACGACACCACGATAGTTCCCTCTATAGTTCTCTCTCTGTTGTCACATTATTAACCCTGTGTGTTGTTGTGCTGCAGAGTGTCTGTCCGGTCCTGGAGGTGTGTGTGGTGGTCTGGGTCGCTGTGAAGGAGAGGGCACGCGTCTGGGAGATGGAGAGTGTGTGTGTGATCCGGGGTACTTTGGTCAGCTGTGTCAGAGCTGTGCAGACGGCTACTACAGAGAGAAGAGCTCCAATCACAGCACACCAGCCTGTGCAGGTACCCAATCAGAAACAGTTTTGCCTGTCTGATCATGAACCAGACAGCCTGGCTTATACTCAACCAATCTCATGTAGAAGTCTCACAGACCAATCACTTCTCCTCTGTGTGTGATGTCTGTAGCATGCTACCACTCCTGTAAAAAATGCTCAGGGCCAGAGGACTACAAATGTGTGGACTGCAAACCTGGGTGGATCCTGCATGACAACAAGTGTGTTGGTGAGTATTTGGCTTTTGTGTGTGTATTTGAGAGAGCATGTGTCTTCTGTTAGCTTTCTTACTTGTATCTGTGTTTGTAAAGGGGAAATTCAGTTTCAGTTACGAGTAATTATTAACACAATGCTTTGTGACACTCATTTATGTACAGGTTGATGGTCACTAGACTTGATACTAAATGTTATGGATTGTTCTCATATCTGGAGGCACAAGGACCGAGGACACTGATGGTGTTGTATTCTGTGACACTGTGATTCAAGCCTGTTAGTGGGTGTTTTCAGAACATTGGTGCTGTGAGAATAAATGAGAATATAAGGGTCTGCTTAGAGAAGACAAGTTAGACATTGTCTCTTTCTGTGCTGGAGGTGTCTCCCTGTTGCAACTTGTATTAAACCAGATTGATTTTGATTGACTTCGTCTGTGACTGCCCTTCTTTTATTCACCTTGAAAATCCCGACTACAGTGTTTAACTCCTGTTGTGCATGTTGTTTCCAGACACCGATGAGTGCGGCACAGAGCTGGCTCGATGTCTCTCCAACACATATTGCCACAACACAGATGGATCGTACGAGTGCAGAGGTACTGTAGGCTCTCCCTCTACTATCTGCTAGTAACAGAGTAATGATGGTTTGTGTTGTTGGTAAACCTGTGTTCTGACCCAGACCTCTGTTCTCTCTCCTCTGTGCCAGGCTGTGACCAGGCATGTGTGGGCTGTATGGGCAGTGGTCCTGCCCGCTGTAAGAAATGTGCTAGGGGATACAAGCTCAGAGGAGCCAAATGTCTTGGTGAGGGAACCCGGCTGTGTTTTAATTTGTCTGTGTGGTTCTCTTTTACTAGTCTATAGATGGTTTGGCCAATCAGATGAACCTTTTGTTAAAGCAGTCTGACTACTTACTTGTAGTGTACATCTGTATCCGCCTTGGTATGGGTGTCACTCTGTCCATGTTCTCTCTCTCCCTCCTAGATGTGGATGAGTGTAGTGAGAGGGCGATAGCTTGTCCAGGGCTGAATGAGGCGTGTTTCAATGAGGAGGGTTCCTTCCGCTGTGAATGTGCTGACGGCTTCATCCGAAGGGACAGCATCTGTGTGGAGAACCAGCCTTACAGTAGGACGCGCGAGCACCCTTGATAGTTCTCTCTACTTGGCACACTCCTATATACACAGCATCTCTCTCTCTCTCCCCATCAGGTGGTCCAGAGAAGGGTCTGTTTGATGACATGACTGATGACGAGGTACTTGTCCTGCAGCAGATGTTCTTTGGCGTGGTCATCTGTGCCCTAGCAACGCTTGCCGCCAAGGGTGACATGGTCTTCACCGCCATTTTCATCGGGGGAGTGGCCGCCATGGCCGGATACTGGCTATCAGAGAAGGGTGATCGCATGCTGGACGGCTTCCTGAAGGGACGCTAGCCTATCAGGAACCAGGGATACGGGAGAGAGGAAGGAACTCATTGAATGCAAGCCGATGCGGGCGACAAAGACTGGGGGTGGGACGGCTACAGGAATGCTAGCCATTCAGGGATGTACTATACTACTTTGGGGTGGTAGGGGTTAGGGTGGGAGAAGAGGGGTCCTAAAGGATGCCTTGAAAAGGCTGGGGATTATTGTGGGTCTTCTGGAATATGAACTTTCCAGATGTTAGAGGGAGGTGAATAAGAGAACATGGAGCTCAGAGGAAGGTCAAATCAGAGCGCTCAATGGAGGGAGTGAATATAGAAGAAGACCAGGTACAACTTGATCCAAAAACACTGAGAAGACACTAAGGAGACTGGAGTGTCTGTCTGCACTGATATGGGAGACAAAACCCAACCCTCTTGCCTCGACTCTGGGGTAGGAAAGGGACGGAGTGGGGGTAGGATAAGACCACTACTGATTGTTACCAAGTTATTATGCATTTGTATCTTCCACTGGGCAACATTTTGCTCCAAAATTATATGTGGTTCAAAACCAGGTCGCAGGTTCGAATTCTCAAGCTGACTAGGTGAAAAATCTGTCAATGTGCCCCTGAGCAAGGCTCTTAACCCTAATTTGCTCCTGTAAATTGCTCTGGATAGGAGTGTTTGCTAAATGACTAAAATGTTAATGTCTGTCCATTTCCACTCATCACAAATCAAACTTCTTAGGCACCCCTTACCTCATCAGCATCTCCTGTTCATCATTTCACCTTTTACTGAGGAACAGAGGCTGTTCCCGTGGTGATGGGAGATGGAGGGTGGGATGGGATTGTCATTGGGGCTTTGCACTGAAGGCTGCTGCTATGGTGGACCTGTTAAGGAAAGGACTGCTGTATCCTGTTGCGCCAGTTGAATTCCATCCAGTGTTAAAACACTGTTTATTTATAATCCTGTTCATATTATGACTGTATTTATCTGTGTTTTTGCACAGACAGATTCTTGCTGTATGAATGCACGAGAAAAGGATCTGAGAAAGGCTATACTGTACTGTATGTATTATCCTGTGATTGGCATGGAAGACTGAACTTTATAGAGCTGCTTGTTTCCCTCTTTAAACTGTACAACCAGGATACAAGAATAATCACTACTGCTTCACCACCCCCTAAACCTACTGCCTGAGCAATCTGCGTGTGTATGTGAGAGTAAAATACTCTAGTCCTATTGAGGATGCCTCCCATTTCATTGTTTTGCAATAGGTCTTTTCTAAATGTATTTTTTGGTTGTTTTTAGCAAAAACCTTTTATGATTTTTATTGTGTGTGTGTGTGTGTGTGTGTGTGTGTGTGTGTGAGTGAGTGTGATACATTGAGTTTGATCAGCACCAGGTAATATGGGGTACTGTACAATGAAATGCACAAGTGTATTTTATCAGAGGTGTCAACATTTACAGTTGAAGCAACTAAATGATATCTGACCAATCATATCCCTCCACATTATTCCCCCTCATCCTCAGTAGCTACCAGATCTAGCACAATTGTTATTCAAATGATCCATCTTTTTTCATTTTCAACCTTCAATAATATCCATTTTAACTGTTAATAATCATGTCCTTTGGTTACAGAATGTGTGTGTGTGTGTTAGGCCTACATTTCAACTGCATTTCTTTGCATTAGGATCATTATTAAAAAGGAAGAATTTTGAGTTTGCTGTTCTATTTTTAGCTTTCCAATAACCTCTCTTACCATTTTATTTTGACATGCTGTTGAAAGAAATGTCATTTGAACTCATGCTGCTCATTGCTGAAGACCTTAATAAAATCCTGCCGTTGCATGGAGACGATAGAGCCGAGCCAGGAAACAGATACTGGAGAAACCCTAGAATGCTAGCTATGTAAGACTCTGAGCAGAGGTGTGTGTGTGTGCTTCTATTTCAGTGTGCCGCTCCAGTTAATTGTGGTTTTTGCACAGCAGTTCTCGCTCCATCAGGATCTCCAGAGAGCGTGTCAATGTCCTGTCGCTCTAGCTATGCTCCATCAGCTGCACACACACACATGAAAGAGGAGTATGTGTGTATATATATATATATATACAAAATCTCACATTAGGAATAAGTGTGTGTGTGTGTGTGTATTACCCTCTTATTCTCATCTCTGTACTAACTCCTCTCTTCTGTGTTGTATCCTTTGCTCTCTCTGACTAGACAGAGCCAAGCGATCCACTTCCCATAAAAACTCTGCCTTACTGGCCAGCTGCAGCATCAGCCCCCGCCCTCTTCTCCATTTGTCTCTTCAGCTGCTCACATACCACCTTCCTGGAAAATAGAGAGACGGAGAGATATATAAACAATATGACAGAAGCTCAGCTAGGTATAGGAGGGAAGTAATAATTCAGACGAGGATGCTTTTACCTGGACACTCTCAGTGCAGGTTCTGTAGAATGGCTTCTGCCACACCCGGTGATATCTAACGAAGCCCCAGTGAAACATTTATTAATCAAATTGTACAGGTGTAGACTTTACAGTAAAATGCTTACTTACAAGCCTTTAACGTACAATGCTTTAAGAAGTTTTTAAGAAAAAAAGTTAAGTAAAAAAAATGGAAAAGAAAAGTAACAAATAATTAAACAGGAGCAGTAAAATAACAATAGTGAGGCTATATACAGGTGGTACCGGTACAGAGTCAATGTGCGGGGGCACCGGTTAGTTGAGGTAATATGTACATGTAGGTAGAGTTAAAGTTACTATGTATAGATAATAAACAGAGTAGCAGCAGCATAAAAGAGGGGTCTGGGTAGTGCTTTGATTAGCTGTTCAGGAGTCTTATGGCTTGGGGGTAGAAGCTGTTAAGAAGCAGTTTGGACCTAGACTTGGCTCTCCGGTACTGCTTGCCGTGCGGTAGCAGAGAGAACAGTTTATGACTAAGGTGGCTAGAGTCCTTGACAATTTTTAGGGCCTTCCTCTGACACCGCCTGGTATTGAGGTCCTGGATGGCAGGAAGCTTGGCCCCAGTGATGTACTGGGCCGTACGCACTACCCTCTGTAGTGCCTTGTGGTCGAAGGCCGAGCAGTTGCTATACCAGGCAGTGATGCAACCAGTCATGATGCTCTCGATGGTGCAGCTGTAGAACCTTTTTAGGATCTGAGGACCCATGCCAAATCTTTTCAGTCTCCTGAGGTGGAATAGGCTTTGTCATGCCCTCTTCACGACTGCCTTAGTGTGTTTGGACCATGATAGTTTGTTGGTGATGTGGACACCAAGGAACTTGAAGCTCTCAACCTGCTCCACTGCAGCCTCATCGATGAGAATGGGGGCGTGCTCGGTCCTCCTTTTCCTGTAGTCCACAATCATCTCCTTTGTCTTGATCACGTTGAGGAAGAGGTTGTTGTCCTGGCACCACACAGCCAGGTCTCTGACCTCCTCCATATAGGCTGTCTCATCGTTGTTGGTGATCAGGCCTACCACTGTTGTGTCATCGGCAAGCTTAATGATGGTGTTGGAGTGGTGCTTGGCCGTGCAGTCATGAGTGAACAAGGAGTACAGGAAGGGACTGAGCACGCATCCCTGAGGGGCCCCCATGTTGAGGATCAGTGTGGTGGATGTGTTGTTACCTACCCTTACCACCTGGGGGCGGCCCGTCCGGAAGTCCAGGATCCAGTTGCAGAGGGAGGTGTTTAGTCCCAGGGTCCTTAGCTTAGTGATGAGCTTTGAGGGCACTATGGTTTTGAACTCTGAGCTGTAGTCAATGAATAGCATTCTCACATAGGTGTTCCTTTTCCCAGGTTGGAAAGGGCAGTGTTGAGTGCAATAGAGATTGCATCATCTGTGGATCTGTTGGGGCGGTATGGAAATTGGAGTGGGTCTAGGGTTTCTGGGATAATGGTGTTGTGAGCCATGACCAGCCTTTCAAAGCGCTTCATGGCTACAGACGTGAGTGCTACGAGTCGGTAGTCATTTAGGCAGTTTACCTTAGTGTTCTTCGGCACAGGGACTATGGTGGTCTGCTTGAAACATGTTGGTATTACAGACTCAGTCAGGGACAGGTTGAAAATGTCAGTGAAGACACTTGCCAGTTGGTCAGCGCATGCTCGGAGTACACGTCCTCGTAATCTGTGAATGTTGACCTGTGTAAAGGTCTTACATCGGCTACGGAGAGCGTGATTACATAGTCTTCCGAAACAGCTGATGCTCTCATGCATGCTTCAGTGTTACTTGTCTCGAAGCGAGCATAGAAGTAATTTAGCTCGTCTGGTAGGCTCGTGTCACTGGGCAGCTCGCGGCTGTGCTTCCCTTTGTAGTCTGTAATATTTTACAGGCCCTGCCACATCCGACAAGTATTGGAGCCGGTGTAGTACGGCAGAAATGTGCCATTTTCATATCAGTAACGGGCTTATGTTTTACTACTAGGCAAACTCTCCTGTAGTGCTCCTTTCTGTGCATGACTAGTGCCCTCTGGTGGTTGTGGTGATGCACATCAGGTGTCTCCAGGTTGACTGTCTGCCTACGGACCAGAGGGGTTACAGTCTGGGGACAAACTGCCGGCCAGATAGGAAGCTTTCACACAAAAGCAGGCTAAAATAATTTCAATACTTACATTTTCTGTATCTTAGAGTCAATTCACCCCTGGCTGACTATCAGTGCTGCAGAGGCAGGTCAGATGATGGGCAGTGTCAGGGGAGTGACCATACGGTAGAGACTTTGTAGGACAGGTGTGCATCGAGGAATAGACACAGGTGTGGAATTCTGGCGAACAGCAGCTGTGGTGATGTTTAGTAACATAATTCAAACATGCACAGTACAAACACTAAATGTTCAAACAGTCAAACATGCACAGTACAAACACTAAACGTTCAAACAGTCAAACATGCACTGTACAAACACTGAACGTTCAAATAGTCAAACATGCACAGTTCAAACTGATAGTAAACCATTCATTCGAAACATCAAAATGTCATTCCATAGACAGAGTTGTGCCTTGGGTTTCCCCAGCAGTGTAGTCCTTGTGCGTTAAACACTTCTAAAGCGAAATTGGAGTGGGTCTAGGGTTTCTGGGATAATGGTGTTGTGAGCCATAACAGAAGTACATTTTCATAACAGTAAAGTTGAATAAACATGCAAACTAATTCCTTTTCAAATATTTACTTTCAAGACTATGATAACTTGGATTTAAATAGGAATAGTATAAACAAATGCACTCACCTGCGTCTGGCAACGGTTGCCTTGGGAATCAGGTTAGTCGTGTACAGACCTGAGAGAAAGCTGGATCCGAACGTAGTTCAATGCACCGGTGTCCTATTGAACAAAGTTTATTAGCATGTGAACTAGGGCTGGCCGAGCTACAGTCAGAGGATGGCTGTACAGAGCTAGATAGATGGAGAGTATTCAGTACACCCAATAAAGGAACACATTCATCTCCACGAGAAAAAGGGGACACGGTTTATCAAAAGGGGCCAGGCTTTTTTCACTATACTCGACTTGAGTGGGTTGAGTCAGTGACGTTATCTTCCGGTTCGAACCCCTTGTGGCATGTCTTGTGGGGTAAGTGTGTGTATCAGTGCTGTGTGTAAGTTGACTATGCAAAGAATTTGGAATTTCCAACACATTGTTTATTATAAAAACAAGAAGTGACGCAGTCAGTCTTTCCTCAACTCTTAGTCAAGAGAGACTGGCATGCATAGTTTAATATTAGGAGTCTGATTACAATGAAGAACAAGACATGCATCTCTGTTCTGGACCAGCTGCAACTTAACTAGGTCTTTCTTTGCAGCACTTGACCATATGACTGGACAATAACCAAGATAAGATAAAACAAGAGCCTGCAGGACAAGCTTTGTAGAGTGTGGTGTCTCTTTATTACAGGCAGACCTCTCCCCATCTTTACAACCATTGAATCTATATGTTTTGACCATAACCGTTTATAATCTAAGGTAATAGCAAGTGATTTAGTCTCCTCAACTTGTTCAACAGCCACACCATTCATTACCAGATTTAGCTGAGGTCTAGAACTTGATTTGTACCAAATACAATTATCTTAGTTTTACAGATGTTCAGAACCAGTTCATCATTGGCCACCCATTCCAAAACAGACTGCAACGCTTTGTTAATGGTTTCAGTGACTTCATTAGCTGTGGTTGCTGATGCATATATGGCTGAATCATCAGCAGTCAAATGTTTGGACACACCTACTCATTCAAGTTTTTATTTATTTTTACTATTTTCTACATTGTAGAATAATAATGAAGACATCAAAACTATGAAATAACACATATGGAATCATGTAGTAACCAAAAAAGTGTTAAACAAATCCAAATATATTTTATTTTTTAGATTCTTCAAAGTAGCCACCCTTTGCTTTGGTGACAGCGTTGCACACTTTTGGCATTCTCTCAACCAGCTTCATGAGGAATGCTTTTCCAACAGTCTTGAAGGACTTCCCACATATGCTGAGCACTTGTTTGCTGCTTTTCCTTCGCTCTGCGGTCCAACTCATCCCAAACCATCTCAATTGGGTTGAGGTTTGGTGATTGTGGAGGCCAGGTCATCTGATGCAGCACTCCATCACTCTTGTTGGTCAAATAGCCCTTACACAGCCTGGAGGTGTGTTGGGTCATTGTCCTGTTGAAAAACAAATGATAGTCCCACTAAGCGCAAACCAGATGGGATGGCGTGTCACTGCAGAATGCTGTGTTAGTCAGGCTGGTTACATGTGCATTGGATTCTAAATAAATCACAGACAGTGTCACCAGCAAAGCACCCCCACACCATCACACCTCCCTCTCCATCGTTCATGGTGGGAACCACACATGCATAGATCATCCGTTCACCTACTCTGCGTCTCACAAAGACACAGTGGTTGGAACCAAAAATCTCCAATTTGGTTCAAATTTGGACCATCAGACCAAAGGACAGATTTCCATCGGTCTAATGTACATTGCTTGTGTTTCTTGGAACCAAGCAAGTCTCTTCTTCTTATTGGTGTCTTTTAGTAGTGATTTCAGCAATTTGACCATGGCCTCTGTGAAGCATTTATTTGGGCTGCAATTTCTGAGGCTGGTAACTCCTCTGCAGCAGAGGTAACTCTAGGCCTTCCTTCTAGTGGTTAGAGCATTGGGTCAATAAGCAAAATGTTGCTGGATTGAATCCCCGAGCTGACAAGGCAAAAATCTGTCATTCTGCCCCTGAGCAAGGCAGTTAACCGACTGTTCCCCGGGCACCAAAGACGTGGATGTCGAATAAGGCAGCCTCCCACACCTCTCTGATTCAGAGGGTTAAATGCGGAAGACACATTTCAATTGAAGGCATTCAGTTGTACAACTGACTAGGTATCCCCCTTTCCCTTTCCTGTGGCTGTTTCATCATAGCGCTTGATGGTTTTTGCGACTGCACTTTTTTTGCGACTGCAAATTTCAGTATTGAGTGATCTTTATGTCTTAAAATAATGATGGACTGTCATTTCTCTTTGCTAATTTGAGCTGTTCTTGCCATAATATAGACTTGGTCTTTTACCACCCCTACCTTTTTACGACACAACTGATTGGCTAAAATGCATTAAGAAGGAAATTCCACAAATGAACTTTTAACAAGGCACACATGTTAATTGAAAAGCATTCCAGGTGACTACCTCATGAAGCTGGTTGAGAGAATGCCAAGAGTGTGCAAAGCTGTCATCAAGGCAAAGGGTGGCTACTTTGAAGAATCTGAAATATAAATATTTGTTTAAAACTTTTTTGGTTACAACATGATTCTATATGTGTTATTTCATAGTTTTGATGTCGTGCGGTGTTCGGCGGTCGACGTCACCGGTCTTCTAGCCATCACCGATCCATTTTTCATTTTCCATTTGTTTTGTCTTGTTTTCCCACACACCTGGTTTTCATTCCCTCATTACGTGTTGTATATTTAACCCTCTGTTCCCCCCATGTCTTTGTGTGGTATTGTTTGTTGTAAGTGCTTGTGCACATTGTTGTCTGGTGCGCGATGGGTTTTGTACCCATTCTTTATTATTCTGGATGCCGGTGGTTATATATATATATATATATATATATATATATATATATATATATATATATATATATATATATATATATATATATATATGTTTATATTAAACTATTAAACTGCTCCGGTTATTACCCAGTTCTGCTCTCCTGCGTCTGACTTCGCTGCCACCAGTTACGCACCCCTTACAGAATACCACACCCGAATATGGAGTTAGCAGAAGCAGGTGCCCCTGGTATGGGGGTCGAGGAGCGTGTCCAGGAACACACAGCGATACGCCACCATCTCGGCGCTGCCATGGACCGCGTCGTCCAAGCTATGGACCACTGGGAGAGACGGAGAGTTCCTCCAGCACCTCCACCAGCACAACAGGGGCCTCCACTACTCGCTCCCCCTGCACCCGGTTCCAGTGGGATTCGCCTCGCTCTTCCCGGGGAGTACGATGGGATGGCTGCCCGCTGCCAGGGTTTCCTGCTGCAGTTGGAGTTATACCAACCGTCCACCCGGCTCCTTCGGGCCGTGAAAGGGTGTCCGTCCTCATCTCATGCCTCTCGGAGAAAGCCCTGGAGTGGGCCAACGCCGTGTGGGTGGAAGGAGATGCGGTGCTCGACCACTTTGAGGAGTTCACCCGTCGTTTCTGGGCAGTCATCGACCACCCGCCCTAGGTCTTTTCCACCTGTGGCAGGGGACGAGGAGTGCACAGGAGTTCGCTTTGGACTTTCGGACCCTGGCCGCTGGAGCGGGATGAAACGACAGGGCCCTGATTGACCACTATCGCTGCAGTTTGCGCGAGGTTGTCCGTCGAGAGTTGGCCTGCAGGGACACCACCCTCACATTCGACCAGCTGGTGGACCTGTCCATTTGGCTGGATAACCTGCTGGCTACCCGCGGACGTCCAGATCGGGGTCTGTTGGTTCCATCCCCCAGCCCCACGGCTCCGATGCCCATGGAGCTGGGAGGTGCTGCGCTCAGGTAGACCGGAGGAGGTTCCGTCTCGTGCACCATCTGTGGCCGCAGAGGTCACACTGCCGGTCGGTGTCGGGTTGGTTCCTCTGGGGGTCAATGCAGCAGGCAGGGCACTCTGGCGTCACCCCAGGTGAGAAGGCACCATTCTCACCCAGAGCCCTCTGTTGCACACGTTTTTGTTCGTTACTTTTCCTGAGTTTTCCCTGCATTCCCAGCATAAGGCGCTCGTCGATTCAGGCGCGGCTGGGAATTTTATTGACAGATCATTTGCCCATAGTTTAGGGATTCCTATCGTTCCTGTGGCTATGCCCTTCCCAGTTCACGCCTTAGATAGTCGACCATTAGTAGTCGACCTGCATTTTCCCGTGGTGCTAGGCCTACCCTGGTTAGCTTGTCATGACCCCAATGTTTCATGGCAACGGAGGGCCCTCATGGGGTGGTCACGAGAGTGCTCAGGGAGGTGTTTAAGGGTTTCCGTAGGTGCTACTACGGTGGAAAGTCCAGACCAGGTCTCCATCGTGCGCATTCCCCCCGAATATGCCGATTTGGCTCTCGCCTTCTCCAAAAAGAAGGCGACTCAATTACCACCCCATCGACAGGGGGATTGTGCGATAAATCTCCTGGTAGACGCCGCTCTTCCCAGGAGTCACGTGTATCCCCTGTCACAGGCGGAGACGGTGGCTATGGAAACATATGTCTCCGAATCCCTGCGTCAGGTGTACATTCGGTCCTCCACTTCACCTGCCTCCTCGAGTTTCTTTTTTGTGAAGAAGAAGGAGGGAGGTCTGGGCCCGTGTATTGACTATCGAGGCCTTAATCAGATAACTGTGAGGTACAGTTACCCGCTACCTCTTATCGCCACGGCGATTGAGTCAATGCACGGTGCGCGCTTCTTCACCAAACTTGATCTCAGGAGTGCTTACAACCTGGTGCGTATCCGAGAGGGAGACGAGTGGAAGATGGGGTTCAGTACGACCTCAGGGCATTATGAGTACCTCGTCATGCCGTACGGGTTGATGAATGCTCCATCAGTCTTCCAAGCCTTTGTAGACGAGATTTTCAAGGACCTGCACAGGCAGGGTGTAGTGGTGTATATTGATGACATTCTGATATACTTCGCTACACGCGCCGAGCATGTGTCCCTGGTATGCAAGGTGCTTGGTCGATTGTTGGAGCATGACCTGTACGCCAAGGCTGAGAAATGCCTGTTCTTCCAACAGTCTGTCTCCTTCCTAGGGTACCGCATTTCCACCTCAGGGGTGGAGGTGGAGACATTTACATTTACATTTACGTCATTTAGCAGACGCTCTTATCCAGAGCGACTTACAAATTGGTGCATTCACCTTATGATATCCAGTGGAACAACCACTTTACAATAGTACATCTATATCTTTTTTGGGGGGAGGGGGGGTTAGAAGGATTACTTTATCCTATCCCAGGTATTCCTTAAAGAGGTGGGGTTTCAGGTGTCTCCGGAAGGTGGTGATTGATTCCGCTGTCCTGGCATCGTGAGGAAGCTTGTTGCACCATTGGGGTGCCAGAGCAGCGAACAGTTTTGACTGGGCTGAGCGGGAACTGTGCTTCCGCAGAGGTAGGGGGGCCAGCAGGCCAGAGGTGGATGAACGCAGTGCCCTTGTTTGGGTGTAGGGCCTGATCAGAGCCTGAAGGTACGGAGGTGCCGTTCCCCTCACAGCTCCGTAGGCAAGCACCATGGTCTTGTAGCAGATGCGAGCTTCAACTGGAAGCCAGTGGAGTGTGCGGAGGAGCGGGGTGACGTGAGAGAACTTGGGAAGGTTGAACACCAGATGGGCTGCGGCGTTCTGGATGAGTTGTAGGGGTTTAATGGCACAGGCAGGGAGCCCCGCCAACAGGGAGTTGCAGTAATCCAGACGGGAGATGACAAGTGCCTGGATTAGGACCTGCGCCGCTTCCTGTGTAAGGCAGGGTCGTACTCTGCAAATGTTGTATAGCAAAAACCTACAGGATCGGGTCACCGCCTTGATGTTAGCGGAGAACGACAGGGTGTTGTCCAGGGTCACGCCGAGGCTCTTAGCACTCTGGGAGGAGGACACAATGGAGTTGTCCACCGTGATGGCGAGATCATGGAAAGGGCAGTCCTTCCCCGGGAGGAAGAGCAGCTCCGTCTTGCCGAGGTTCAGCTTGAGGTGGTGATCCGTCATCCACACTGATATGTCTGCCAGACATGCAGAGATGCGATTCGCCACCTGGTTATCAGAAGGGGGAAAGGAGAAGATTAATTGTGTGTCGTCTGCGTAGCAATGATAGGAGAGACCATGTGAGGATATGACAGAGCCAAGTGACTTGGTGTATAGCGAGAATAGGAGAGGGCCTAGAACTGAGCCCTGGGGGACACCAGTGGTGAGAGCACGTGGTGCGGAGACGGATTCTCGCCACGCCACCTGGTAGGAGCGACCTGTCAGGTAGGACGCAATCCAAGAGTGAGCCGCGCCGGAAATACCCAACTCGGAGAGGGTGGAGAGGAGGATCTGATGGTTCACAGTATCAAAGGCAGCAGATAGGTCTAGAAGGATGAGAGCAGAGGAGAGAGAGTTAGCTTTAGCAGTGCTGAGAGCCTCTGTGACACAGAGAAGAGCAGTCTCAGTTGAATGACCAGCCTTGAAACCTGACTGATTTGGATCGAGAAGGTCATTCTGAGAGAGATAGCAGGAGAGCTGGCCAAGGACGGCACGTTCAAGAGTTTTGGAGAGAAAAGAAAGAAGGGATACTGGTCTGTAGTTGTTGACATCGGACGGATCGAGTGGTTGTTTTTTGAGAAGGGGTGCAACTCTCGCTCTCTTGAAGACAGAAGGGACGTAGCCAGCGGTCAAGGATGAGTTGATGAGCGAGGTGAGGTAAGGGAGAAGGTCTCCGGAAATGGTCTGGAGAAGAGAGGAGGGGATAGGGTCAAGCGGGCAGGTTGTTGGGTGGCCGGTCGTCACAAGACGCAAGATTTCATCTGGAGAGAGAGGGGAGAAAGAGTTCAAAGCATAGGGTAGGGCAATGTGAGCAGGACCAGCGGTGTCGTTTGACTTAACAAACGAGGATCGGATGTCGTCGACCTTCTTTTCAAAATGGTTGACGAAGTCATCCGCAGAGAGGGAGGACGGGGGGAGGGGGAGGAGGATTCAGGAGGGAGGAGAAGGTGGCAAAGAGCTTCCTATTGTTAGAGGCAGATGCTTGGAAGTTAGAGTGGTAGAAAGTGGCTTTAGCAGCAGAAACAGAGGAGGAAAATGTAGAGAGGAGGGAGTGAAAAGATGCCAGGTCCGCAGGGAGGCTTGTTTTCCACCATTTCCGCTCGGCTGCCCGGAGCCCTGTTCTGTGAGCTCGCAATGAGTCGTCAAGCCACGGGGCAGGAGGGGAGGACCGAGCCGGTCGGGTGGATAGGGGACATAGAGAGTCAAAGGATGCAGAAAGGGAGGAGAGGAGGGTTGAGGAGGCAGAATCAGGAGATTGGTTGGAGAAGGATTGAGCAGAGGGAAGAGATGATAGGATGGAAGAGGAGAGAGTAGCAGGAGAGAGAGAGCGAAGGTTGCGACGGCGCAATACCATCTGAGTAGGGGCAGAGTGAGTAGTGTTGGAGGAGAGCGAGAGGGAAAAGGATACAAGGTAGTGATCGGAGACTTGGAGGGGAGTTGCAGTGAGATTAGTAGAAGAACAGCATCTAGTGAAGATGAGGTCAAGTGTATTGCCTGCCTTGTGAGTAGGGGGGACGGTGGGAGGGTGAGGTCAAAAGAGGAGAGGAGTGGAAAGAAGGAGGCAGAGAGAAATGAGTCAAAAGTAGACGTAGGGAGGTTAAAGTCATCCAGAAATGTGAGGGGTGAGCCATCCTCAGGAAAGGAACTCAAAGTGTCAAGCTCATTGATGAACTCTCCAAGAGAACCTGGAGGGCGATAAATGGTAAGGATGTTAAGCTTGAATGGGCTAGTGATTGTGACAGCATGGAATTCAAAGGAGGAGATAGACAGATGGGTCAGGGGAGAAAGAGAGAATGTCCACTTGGGAGAGATGAGGATTCCAGTGCCACCACCCCGCTGACCAGATGCTCTCGGGGTGTGCGAGAACACGTGGTCAGACGAGGAGAGAGCAGTAGGAGTAGCAGTGTTTTCTGTGGTAATCCATGTTTCCGTCAGCGCCAAGAAGTCGAGGGACTAGAGGGTAGCATAGGCTGAGATGAACTCTGCCTTGTTGGCCGCAGACCGGCAGTTCCAGAGGCTGCCGGAGGCCTGGAACTCCACGTGGGTTGTGCGCGCTGGGACCACCAGGTTAGAGTGGCAGCGGCCACGCGATGTGAAGCGTTTGTATGGCCTGTGCAGAGAAGAGAGAACAGGGATAGACCGACACATAGTTGATAGGCTACAGGAGAGGCTACGCTAATGCAAAGGAGATTGGCATGAAAAATTAACTAAACAACTGGGGAAGCGAGAGAGCAGGGCCTCCCTCTAACAATTCACTGAAACACTAAAACGCTAAAATATAACTTTTCTAGCTACCACTAGAAATTAAAATTGATGTAAACTACAGTGGTTCAATGTTTCCAGGAATAGGCTCAAACTTAGTTTATTCCGCTAGATAACTTGGTACAGTATTCTTCCGTGAAAACCCACCTAGTGCACCGTGTCCTATGACGCCGTAGCTAACTAGCTAACTAGCATGCTAGCATCCTATAAACACACGGTTAGCACCAATACTTGGTAACAACAAGCTACCAATGGATCATTCGTGTCCGTGTCTAGTTCATAACGCAGAAGTAATTAAACGTTGGCTAGCTAACACAAAGTCAGTCCTGCTAGCTACACAAGTGGCCTACACAGCTCGAATGTTCAGAAAGTTAAGCTTACATTGCAAAAATCTTATTGACTAAAAATGATACAGCTAGCTGGTAGGGTTAGCTAGCTAGCAGTGGGCGCATTGTAGACTATGTTAGAAAATGTAGCTGGCTAGCTAACATCGATAGTTACTCTGTACTACGCCTTTATCTTGATACAAAGACAACTATGTAGCTAGCTAACATTACACTAGTCAAATCGTTCCGTTGTAATGTATATAGTTTCTACAGTACTGCTAATTGGTAAAGTTGGCTAGCTAGCAGTGGCTGTGGTGTTATGGTGTTGACGCCGTTTCGAAAACGGCGCAAACGAACGAATACAGCTGGCTAGCTAACCTTGTTAGTTCCTCAGAGCTACACCTTTATCCTTGATACAAAGACAGCAGATACAACTATGTAGCTAGCTAACAATACACTAATCAAATCGTTCCAATGTAATGTAATGTAATGAAATGTAATATTACCCGCGGAGCGAGGTGCAGCACGACCACTCACTCCAGCATCCGGAAGCGTAGTTATATACAGGTTTTCACCAAGTCAGTGGCTAATGGTTACATTTTAATGGTTACATTTTAGCAGACGCTCTTATCCAGAGCGCCCACGTGAGCAAAGACTTGGTCGGCGTCATGGAATGCCCCCTTCTTCCACAGAGTATAAAACCCACTTCCTACAAAATTTACATTAAGTCAGAGAACGCCGGAACAGAGTCCCCACGTTGGAATGGCTACATGTCTATAGGCCATTAGACCAGACAGTATGCAATGGTGGCTGCACGGCTGACAAATGGTTTAAAACTACAAGACCAGAAAAGCATGGAGCGGTAGCTACATGTGAAATGTTTAAGAACTACAACTCTATAGGCTGAAGAGACCATACAGCGTGTAACGTTGGCTACACGGCTAGAAACGGTTCAACTCTAAAACATTGCCACAGAAGGAGCAAATCTTAGACGAGGCCTTTTCAGTCTGCAGCTGGAAATGTACGTAGCCTAGGACGAAGAATACAGGCAACCGCCGAAACAGAGACTTTTCTGTCGTCTCTCTCCAGCAGATGGACCGGCGACCACAGAGAAAGACAACAAGACATACGCTCGTAAATATGTAAATTGCAATTTATTTTCAAATTAGCGGTTGTTCATATTCAAAATATTAGCAATTTCTATGAGTGTAGTTATCAGCTATGAGTTTCCTGCAATTGAGCGGTCCCCACCCCCTTTCCTTTGTCTAGCAAGCCATCATATCGGTTTCGACCACTAGGGACTTTTTCATTGTATCATGTAGCACCCAATTGTGTGTGTGATTATGCAATTCTGTGATTTATTTAGTTAGTAAATAAATAATTGAACCAATTTGTATATCGCTGATTCATGATTTAGGCTATGGTTCGTGCAGATATCCAAGGGTTTGCGACGTTCAAGAATATGACTGATGAGGTCATAATAATACATTAATATAAAACTGTACTCAATAAGATATGAAAATATCTGAAGAGTTATATTCGGGAATTGAAACTCTATAAACAACATATTCCCGTGGTGCCCTGACTTCCTAGTTAAATAAAGGTTAAATAAAAATTTGAGGGGGAGTGGTGTCATCTATTTTCTGAGTGTTTATAACAAGCTTCTCAGGCTCCATCTCAGTGTGCTTCATTCTATATCTAGAGGACTCCTGATATCTCCAGGAGTGATAAGTATACTTTTTTTGTCTATCTGTTGTGGTCTAGTACTGTCTTTTTGCTAGCTAGGGCCATCTACTTTAAGTACTGCCTGTTTTCCCAGTAGCCTACTTGGTGTGTGAACTGCTGACTGCTCATAACTTGCAGATAGTTGTTGACACATTAACCAGGATCAAGGGGCAGGGCAAATTGTGACTTGTTTTGGTAATCAGTGGCTGTATTGGGGGGGGGGAGTGATTTCACCTCCCCTAGGCAATCAGCAAATAGTACAGGGAGGTGTGCTCTCCACCTCTGCTAGGCAGTTAGCAATTATTGTTTGTTATTCAGTGGTTTTTCAGTGGTTTCTCAGCGGCAGCTGTATGCAGCGGTCATGTCAGTGGCGCCGAAAAAAAGACAGTTCTGCGGAGTTGTTCGAGGAAAGAAAGAGAGGGAGGCTCCACACCACTCACTTGACTATGTTACCTAGTTATTTGCAGATGATCAAAATTTGCTCTTTTGTAGCTTTGTCAACTATGTGTGGGTTTTCTATACCTGTTCGCACTTCTCCCTGTAGGCTTTACAGACATTCCCCACCCCTTGGCTGCAACCCTTCTAATTTAGTGTACCCTGCCCGCACAAACCATGTGGAATTCCAGGTCCCTGGCAGCGCTTGGAACTGCCAATCTTCGGTCAAGAACGCTGAGTTCATCTCAGACAGGGCTACTCATTTCTCCTACGTGGAGATTTTCTATTTTCTCCTACCTGTCCATTTCCTCATTTGAATTCCATGTTGTCACTATCACTGGTCCACTCAAGTTGAACATTATTGTAATCTATCGCACACCAGGTGCCCTTGGAGAGTTCCTCAATGAGCTTTACACCTTGATAAACTCATTTCCTGACAATGGCTCACCGCTCTTCGTACTTGACTTCAACCTCCCAACATCTGCCTTCGATTCATTTCTTTCCAACTCTCTCTTTCCCCTCCTTTCCCCTCCTTTCCTCTTTTGACCTCACTCTTTCCCAATCTCCTCCAACTCACAAGGCAGGCAATACTCTTGACCTCATCTTTACTAGAGGCTGCTCACCTACTAATCTCACTGTAACCCCACCCCAGGTCTCTGTTCACAACTTTGTTTCCTTTCTGTCTCCCTTTCCTCCAACCCTAACCACTCATCCCCTACACAGATGGTCATGCACCGTCGCAATCTTCGCTCTCTTGCTCAACCACTACTCTCCTCTTCTATCATACCATCTCTCCCTTCTGCTAAATCCTTCTCCCTTCTGTCTCCTGATTCTGCCTCTTCGACCCTACTCTCCTCCCTTTCCGCATCCTATGACTCGCACTGTCCCCTTTCCTACCAGCCGGCTCGGCCCTCCCCTCCTGCTCCATGGCTGAGTAACTCATTGCGAGCTTACAGAACAGGGCTGAGCGAAAATGGAGAACTAAACTTCCGGAGGACCTATCATCCATTCACTCCCTCCTCTCTACCTTCTCTTCCTCTGTAGCCACTGCTAAAGCCACTTTCTACCACTCTTAATTTCAAGCTTCTGCCTTAAACCCTAGGAAACTCTTTCCCACCTTCTCCTACCTCCGTAATCCTCCACCCACTCCCTCCTCCCTCACTGCAGACGACTTTGTCAACCACCATTGACGACATCCGCTACTCATTAACTCAGCCTATTGAGTCCACTGGTCTCACTCACACAGTACTACCCTACGCCTTGACTTCTTTCTCCTCTCTCCAGATGACATCTTGGGACTAGTGAAGTCTGGCCACCTGACAACTTGCCCGCTCCACCCCGTCCCCTCCTCTCTTCTCCAGACCATCTCTGGAGACCTTCTCCCATTCCTCACTTCCCTGTCGTGTCTTTGGCATCATTAAACTGAAGATTAATCTTTATCAAAAATTCTCTGTAAATATTATTACTTTATTAAACTACTTCATGTAACTGTAATTAACTAGGAAGTTGGGGCACCAAGGAAAATATTCAGATTACAAAGTTATAATTTTCCTAATATAACTTTCAGATATTTTAATATCTGATCACTTAGTCTTCTGATTAATGAATTATTCTTTACCTCACGTTAGTCTCATTCCAAACGTCGTAAATTGTTGGTTATCTGCACGAACCCAGTCTTCACTATGAGTCATCCATACATCAATTGTCTTAAAATCATTTATTTACTAAGTACACACAGAAATGCATAACAAACAGTAGATATGGTTACAAAGAAATTATAGGGGAATGTGCCCTAGTGGGCTAAACCGGCAGGGCGGCTTGTTAGACTGATAAGGGCACAAAAGATAAGACACTACAAAGTTGATAATTATAACAGTTGTAATGCTAATCCTTTGCACATGAACGCTCACTCATTCGGGAATAATTGCAATCAATATATATATTTAAGCTCAGTGTGTCGTCGGGATCTCTGTTGAAAAGTTTGTTTCTGCTGGAGAGTTTGTCCGCCCTCTCTCTCTCTCTCTCTCTCTCTCTCTCTCTCTCTCTCTCTCTCTCTCTCTCTGTTGTGGTTAGAATGGATAGTTCAGAGTGACATTCATTCATGTCGTTATAGAATAGATGTTTCAGCGGTTATCGGTCTTCGTGTTCAATGATACTGAATTCCTAGCTGCAGACTAGTAATTAACATCAAAGACTTGTTCTTATTCTTTCGGTATCGATAGTCTAAGAGTTTAACCACGTGGGATGGTTAAAAGATTCAGCAATCTACTCAAGCCTTATTTCCCTCTGTGATAGAGGTACTGGTCTCGTCTCAACCCTTAGCCCTCTCGTAATTGAGGTAAGCTTGGTCTGAAGTGGGAAAACCCAGGTGGGGGTTTTATTCGGAACATAGAAAAGGGCTGTCCCATGACGCCAGGTCCTGTCTGTGCCCCTGGGGGCGTGCCAATGACTTAGTGAAACTTTAAACAGAAATATAATTCTCTTACATTAACATCATTACATAGCATCACATCATTTCACAAATAGTTTCATCTTTACTCATCATTTTATACAACAATTAGATGTAAGCCTCATAACTGAGGCTATTGTATAAACAGCGTTATGGTAATGTGGCCGTATTGTCTCTCATGAGTTTCACAAAATTGTACCGAACGGACCAGTTCGTAGCTGGATTCTTCACCAATCTTTTATACATTCTCCAGAACATAAATATTGTTCGGACCTCCAGTTCTGTGAGGTGGAAGAAATTCCTTTGTTCTCTCTATGAAAACTCACTCTCTCTCTATACTCTGGCCATGAGGAGGGGACCTCCTCTAGGAATTTACGACCTCTCTGACCACAGCAGCCTGGGTGTAGGAGACAGAGGTAGGGGGATGGTGCAGAGGTAGGTGGATGGTACAGAGGGAGGGGGAATAGTGCTCGCTGTACCCAAAGAGGGCAACGCCATGACATCCCTCATCAACTCATCCCTGACCACTGGCTGTCCCCCCTCTGACTTCAAAATGGCTCGAGTTGCTTTATAAATTCATTTGATTGATTTATCAGTTGCATTTCCAGAGGCACAACATCAAAGTCCAATTCAATAGAAATTTGTCGCTAGGCTTTTAAAACATGATTAAACAGTTTATTTAATACAATGATGTTGAGTGACAGTTGCTTTTTTACTGATAAGACAATGGAATGTTACTACCGAGTCTTGAGAGTAGATGGGATCAGTAGTAGCCTAATCTCTGGATTATTTCCAAGAGAGATACCGGTATGTCCGCCAGGGTATAAGCCTAATGAAATAATAACTAGAACATTCTTCCATTAATAAAACAGGTAGGGATAAAATGTGTCATTGCAGTTCCTCATAGTTCAGATTCCCAACCTCCCATGGTTCTCCCACAACCAGGCATGGTACTTGTTCAGTTTATGGTCCTGAGGTTTCACCTATGTAAACACACACACGCACATATACACACAAAGTTAACCTTATCTAAATCCATCACTTACATCCAATATTCTTTTGTTAGCATAAAATATTAGCATTTCATCCTGAAATGAAAAATGGAAAACCTGGTCTTGTTGAGGAAGATGGTGGCCACCAGGAGCTTCCAGGGGTCATGGAACAGGGTCTCCTGCACCAGCTGGAAGGGGGAGTGAAGAGGGGTCCACTTCCTCCTGGGGCTCTCAGACCTGTGAGAGGGACAGACGGCAGATATAAGAAAAAGGGGTTTTGATAACAAATAAACACTGTTTTTTATTAAACTGACATTTCTCTCCAAGAATGGCAAGTTCTGTTAAGCTCAACCTTTTATTAAATTATGACCATCTCTCAGTTACTTCCCGCTGAAAGAAGGACTGGTCTGCTGTTTCTCTCCTAATAGTTCTGTGTAGAACAGGAACAACAGGCACCTAAGGCATCACTACACACATTGAACATGTTATTGGTCAATACACTGAAACCCGGTCCAAGAAGATGTAAAACATTTTCTCTATCTAGGCATCATAGTAAATGCACATTATGCATCATAACTCCTAGCACAATGCACATACATACTGCTCTGGGGATATTTTAGTGGTGTACAGCGTCATCCAGTGGTCTGGGGAGATGATAGCAGGGCTTCATCATTCACCTCTGCCTGTATATCCCCCACACACTTTCCCTCCCCCACTCTCTCACTCTCAGAAGCAGACTGCACCCTAAGGACTGGGCCATGTAAAGGTGACACAGGAAGCTGCTCTCCTTGACCAATGAGAGCGTCCTGTAGCTCAGTGGGCGGGGCCAGCCTGACCAGCTTCTCTCTCAGCAGCCCTGGCCTCCTCTGGGGACTCTTCTCAAGTACGATATCATCAACTGTCTCCGCCGACACAGCCTGCAGACGCCTCTCAGTCTCATTGTCATCGCCATCATCATCACCCCTTCTCACAGAGGTTTGTATGTTTCTCTCGTTAATGTCCTCATTGGTGTCTGATGGGTGGCCAGTTTCTGTGTCTCTCCCAGCTGCCTGTCTGCGAGTCACCTGGCCAAGGGAGGTCTGTCGGGGGTATACTGAGTTGACATAGTGCCTTTTCCTCTAACTCTTGAGTTCTCTGCTTGTAGGATTTTGCAAAAGAGGCTCTTTTTGTGGTATTTGGAGGAAGGCGTAATATTCGACCCTCCTCTTCCATATTCTCCTCTGTGTCCTGCCTGTCTGTGTCCTGCCTGTATGTGTTCTCCCTGTCATCAGTGACCTCTTAGGTGTGACGTGTGTGTTCCTGATGACCATTCCTCTGTCTCTCCTGGCTGGGCAGTGGGGTCACAGCTGCACTGCCACTCCTGGCTGTGGGGACGTCAAAGTTGTCTATCTGTAGATCCCCTCCGCCATCTTTAAGGAGGAAGGCTTGAAGAGACACTCTGGATGGAACCTCTGTCCCTGGGGACTGCAGAGGTAGACAGATCAGTTACCTCATGTGGAATCATTGATCCGACTTCATGATCTCACTCTGCAATGCACTTAGCCCCTAGCCCTGACAGTAATATACAGACATACTTCAGTGATGTTTACATGCAACAAGACTTGATAATGAGAGCATATGATGAAGAAATACATCTGAATAACCTTGTTATATAGATGTCCATTTTGCCTGCAGTCTTCCCACTTTCCCTCTGCCTCACCACTATCTCCCAGCCCAGTGGCTTACTAGAAGGCCGGCAGTCATGCCAGAACGAAGAGGAGAAGGTGAAAATGCCATGCCTCATCCTCCTGTCTAGTCAGCTGACACCTGGCTGCACTTGGATCAGTCTCACAGGCCATCTCTGTATTGGACCCAGCTTGTTTCCTAACCGTCATATCTGAACCAGGAACAGCCATAGTGTCTGTGTCTCCATCAGGATTAGTGTGTGTCAGTGATGGTGTTCTTTGTGTTGAGGTCAGTGTTTTGTAACCTGGTTGTGACCGTTTTGTTGGTGTCAGTAGGTGAAGCACAACTTTTATCAAAAGTGGACTGTCTCTGTCACAGCCTGTGATGGAGCTGACTGTCCCCTGTTGAGTTTCATGTAGCTCAGATCCTCATGCTCCAGTCCTCTCTCATCTTCAGTCATGATGTTGCTTTCTTAATCTATCTGGGGTTGAAGCTCTATTCCTAGCTGCCACAAACACAAATATGAATTAGAACAGTCAATCCACTGTCCATCATGTCATATGGATTGGGCAAATAGGTGACTATTAACTAACTAACTAGCTAACTAAACTAACTAGCTAACAAAGCTAGCTAAGTAATGCATTTGCAGAGGCTTGATCTGACAGCTATGTTTTGTTTACATGCCTCATCTCCACGTGCTGTTCTGGAAAAATGTTGCATATTACTTAATGATCGAGTTTAATAAAGTTGTCGGGTGCCAGGCATTTCGGAGACATGACATCAACATATTTGGATAAATTGTATCTGCCGTTGTGTTGTGTGAAGTTCTGTGAACTAGTTTGTGAGCGATTCTGCTCGACTCATGCGCAGAACACAGGAAAGAGGACAGGAAAGAGAGAAGGGAGTCTGCGCACAAGCAAGCAGGTCCTGCCATGTAAACGGTCCTCGGCTCCACGAAAAGACAGCAACCTGTTGAACAACCTAACGTGTATCTGTTTAATTTGTTAAGCAGGCAAAATGAGGGCAGTTCCAACGTGGATTGACAAAGTACATGATCGCGACAAAGTTGAACAATGGTAAGATATCCAGCCTTTGCATTTACAGTTTTATCAACAGGCCTGATGTTGCACAGTTGGGAGTGTTGATAGCAACGGCGGTTACTATGTAAACTCCCGCAGTGGCTGGCTAGCTAGTTAGTTAGCCAACTGTAGCAAGCTAGCTTTGTTACCTAACATTTTCACTATCCATTTCATGCAATCTTAAAATAAATGATCTGTCTACTAACGAGTGATAACGTTGCTAGTTAGCTAGGTAATCTGTTTGCGTAGCTAAGCACAGCTAGAACATTAATGCTAGCTAGCAGAGCAGCTACCTATGGCTTAACAGCATCATTGAAACAGATTTTCAGCATATTGTGATTGCAGTACATTCTCCCCCTAGTATCTACGACCTTGCCTTCAAACCAGATGGCAGCCAGCTTATTGTGGCAGCTGGGAATCGTGTTTTGGTGAGTTTGGGGATGATGATGATGATGATGCCATTGCTTTTCAAATCATAGCTAAGTTGAGGAGAGTGGAATTGGATACAATAAGTATTGCATCTTGTCTTTCCAGGTGTATGACACATCAGATGGAACTCTCATTCAGCCTCTGAAAGGACACAAGGACACAGTGTACTGTGTCGCCTACGCCAAAGATGGTACTTAGTACAGTATACTCTTAACACACCAATCTGGACGTTCCCAATTAACAAACACGAGTCTGTTGGGTCTCACGTTGTGTTTCTCTGTAGGGAAACGGTTTGCCTCAGGTTCTGCTGACAAAAGCATCATCATCTGGACATCTAAACTGGAGGGTATTTTGAAATATACGTGAGTGATCATGATTATTACCATAGAATTAGGAATTAGAATAATTTTATAGGATCTCTATGATTATTACACACATTGCAACATTATCAGTAGCATTATGTTCTGTTGAGGTCACTCCTGGCTCACTCTCTATGCATATTTTGTTTGTCTGTTGCTCCTCAGACATAATGACTCCATCCAGTGTGTTGCCTACAACCCAGTCAGCCACCAGCTGGCCTCCTGCTCCTCTGGGGACTTTGGTGAGTGGTACACTGGGGTTGTCCTGTACTCCACACCTCTACAGGGATGGGCTTAAAGGGGTGTTGAACACATCCAGTCATGAGAGCAGCATCTGCATAATTTGTTTCTCTCTCTAGGTCTGTGGTCCCCAGAACAGAAATCTGTATCCAAGCACAAAGTCAACAGCAAGATAACATGTTGTGGGTGAGTATTGAGAAATTGCTGCTATCTCCTTTTTGTTTGGATAGCCTCTCTTATGGTCAGTATTGCCATAATCCTTTTGACCGCAGATGGACCAACGACGGTCAGTACCTGGCCCTGGGTATGATGAACGGGGTGGTGAGCATCAGGAATAAGAACGGAGAGGAAAAGGTGAAAATAGAGCGACCAGGAGGATCCTCCTCTCCTATCTGGTCCATCGCATGGAACCCCTCCAAGTGAGTCACTCTCCTCTCATGTGGGTTTTTTTGCTGTGTAAAACATTTTAAAACCTGTGTGTGCTATGTCTTGGAGAGTAAAGGTTTACTGCTTTTGTAATCAACAATAATATTTTTTTCTTCTGAGGGATATTTCTCTGTATTGAGTCTTTTTAAGCTGCCAGTTCACAATGTGAAACAAGCATGGTAGTGAAAATCAGAGAATGATAGTGTATGGCCTGTAGACAGCCAGCAAGTGTCAGTGTTTGACCAGGCAGGCTCTGACAGGGACTGGTGGAAGTGGATGCCCTTCTGTGAGGGAGAAGATGACGAGGCAGTGGATGTGGACAGTAGCATGCCAGAGCCCCTGTGCCTGCTCATTGACACCGCCTACAGCCAGAGCTGCAGTAGCAGGGTAGAGGTCCTGGGGTTAGGCAGGCAGCTGGAGCGAGAGAGGCAGGCAGGAAGAGGAGCAGAGACGGACAGGTCTGGAGGAGAGGAGGGGGAGCCCATGCTGCAGGGAGCGTTCTCTGATCCAGACCACTTCAGCCAGCTCAGGTAGGGAAGGCAGAGAGGGAGGACAGGGAAATTGAGAAAGGTAACATCAAAACTCAGGGAAATACTTTGGTAAGGTCTAGATTTATATATTTGGAGGCAACACAATGATATAGGACACTTACTTTTACCATACCAGTGAGATGTAGGGTTTAATATACCCTTTGGGTGAATAAGATTTGAAATCTTTCTAAATCCAGTTTAATTGTCAGAATGTTAAACTGGAAAATATAAACTCATGTTGAAGTGTCTCTCTTAGGGATGAGCACAATGACATCCTGGCTGTGGCAGACTGGGGGCAGAAGCTGTCCTTCTATCAGCTCAGTGGAAAACAGGTGTGTGTCTGCAAAAAGCATGTCCGTGAACCATCTCCCCAACATTTACTTCAGGCGTTTGGAATTTAATAAATGTTTTTGCCTTCTTCCCGGCCCATCTGGATAGTGGGAACATGTTGAATAAACATTTTGGGTTTGTTTCCACAGCAAATGAATAAATAGCCTACATGTCTAACATAAAATAACACATAAAATATACAAAAAATGCAATGGTGAAAGATATTGAAAAGAGCAACTTTGCTTAATAGAAACTACTGTGTAGCACATCGGTGTGTAGGACACGTAGTTGTTACATACAGATCAAGTAAGTAGCGCTTCATGAGTCTTGACTTGTATGAGCCGAAACAGCTCATGGAAGCAGGAGCATGAGCCAAGTACACCCCCTGGACAGGACGCTAGTATATCGCAACCGCCAATCTATCTCATGCTCAGTGCCAAGCAAAGATGGAAAGATGGATTAGATCCCATTTTTACAGTCTTTGAAATGACTCGGCCCGGGGATCGAACTCTCAACCTTCCAATCTCAAGACGGACACTTTAACCACTGAATTGGTTACAGATCAAGAGGCCTAGGTTATGACCACGGGTTTAGGTTGTGCTCCCAGGTGGCCACCGGTAATTGTGAAACCCCAATGGCCTCAGTACTATCACTCATCCACGATAACACATAAACCACTTAAGGAGGCCACTGTCTGAGACCTTTAAGCCCTGTATTTCCTGTTGCAATTAGTCTGTCAGGGACTATTGAAACCGTAACACTGCACTGGAAATGATCCTGTTCGGCGATTAATAATGATTCCGTCACTACTCCTCCCCCATATCCCCCTGGGTAATATTGTAATTGCAGACAAATATGCACTGTTTCATTACCCTGCCATGGAACCTTAGTCTCATGTGTTGTCACTGGGCTGTTTGTCAGTGTAAGTGAACATGCTGTTTTGATTACCGTGCTATGAGTAGTCTGTAATGAAAAAAGGGAGGTTGTCCAAATGGGTTTTATTTCAGGGTAAAAGAATGGACTGTCAGGCGGTTCTTTTTCAGGGTGAGGAGAAACAGATGCACAGAGTCGGGGAACTGATATGACGTTGCGCAAATGGACTTCAAGTGCCAGAACAATAGAGCCTATTTAGAAGCAAGAAAGTGTGTATGTGTTTTTCCATCTCTTTGGTCAGGCGCTTAAGGGGATGGGCTAAGGACTGTAGGCTTTCCCGATATAGTGCACTACCCTGTGGCTCTGGTAAAATATAGTCCATTCCCCAAGTCAGGGGAAATCCTTGGCCTAGACAATCATAGCCCAGTTAAAGGTCAATAAATATGAAGTAGACTTTGTTATTTCAATATCTGTTCCTCTCTCTCTCAGATTGGGAAGGACAGAACTCTGACCTATGACCCCTGCTGTGTCAGCTACTTCTCCAAGGGGGAGTACATTGTGATGGGTGGCTCGGATAAGCAGGCCTCCCTCTACACCAAAGATGGGGTGCGGCTCGGCACCATCGGGGAGCAGAGCTCCTGGGTGTGGACCTGTAGAGTCAAACCTGACTCCAACTATGTGGTGTGTCTCTTTTAGTCACGTGTGTGTACGTTTGAGTAAATGTGTACGTGCGTGTGTCTGAAGTGAACTGTATTGGAACGCTGTAATTTAAAATAGTGCTGACATGATGCTGAGACGTTGTGAAGAACGCAGAGCTGAAATGCTAAAATGCTACTGACAACGCCGCAGATGTCATCTGTCAGATCAAGTGTTGATGCAGCCTCATATCACTTTGGGATACATTTAGAGATGAGTTATTTTTAACTTGTGGAAAAAGCATCTGTGATCACCCATAGAGAACATGGAAGTAATATCACTATATCTTTCTTTTGGATTATATTAATACTAACAACTCATATGGGAGGGCATAAGGTGCTACCTTGCTGACATCTCCACATTGTCTCAGACAGGGCTCTAACAAAAAGAAGGAACACCCTGTCTCTGTCTTTTCATGGAAGTGTTAATGGGAACCACTGCTACATTGAACTCTCATTTCCTCTCCTCTGTTTAGGTTTTGGGCTGCCAGGATGGGACCATAGCCTTCTTCCAGCTCATCTTCAGCACGGTGCACGGCCTGTACAAGGACCGCTATGCCTACAGAGACAGCATGACCGATGTCATCGTCCAGCACCTCATCACTGAACAGAAAGGTGGATTCATTTAGACTAGGGCTCCCCAACCCTGTTCCTGTAGGTTATCGCTTCAACCCCAGTTGTAACTAACCTGATTGTGCATATCAACCAGCTAATTATTACAATCAGGTTGCGCTAGATTAGGGTTGTAGTGACAACCTAAAGGACAGTAGCGCTCCAGGAACAGTGTCGGAGAGCTCTGATTTAGACAGTACACAGTGTTGTACTTTTCTTATTAGAATTCAGATAAAGCCTGTTTGTTTTATTCAAATGCGAATCTATAGCACCTTGCGTGACCTTTTACCTCTTCAGTGTTAGCATATCTGATGGAACTGGATGGGTGTAAGCAATACGGTGGTCCATTGGAAGGCTATGTAGTCACACCATCTGGTTTATTCAGGAAGGAGCAAAGGGGACTGGGATTATATGCCCTGTTCTAACTATGCCTCCTACTTTTGTGCTTTCTTCATGCCCAGTGAGGATCAAGTGCAGAGAGCTTGTGAAGAAGATAGCTATCTACAGGAACCGCCTGGCCATCCAGCTGCCTGAGAAGATCCTCATCTACGAGCTGTACTCTGACGACTCCTCGGACATGCACTACCGCATCAAGGAGAAGATCTGCAGAAAGTTTGAGTGCAACCTGCTCGTGGTCTGCTCCCAGCACATCATCCTGTGTCAGGTGAGACTTATACCCAATCCCAAAATCATACCCTATCACCTACTTCCCCCAGACACACGTCTACACTATAGTGGTAGTTGTGTCATATTATTTGCTCACATTAATGTCTGTATTTAGACTAAATACTTTGATTAATAACTGTTGCTTTTGGCTTGAGACTTTTCTCAAACACTCCGTAACAAGCATCTCCCTAAAGTGCCATACCAACACAAACTATTTGGCCTGACTCAATAAAACTGACCTACAGAGACATCGTCTCATGTAAATTATACTAATGCATCGGCGACAGATTGCGAAAGACCCTGCCGAGAGACATTAGCATGCTGTTATCATAATTGAAACCCAGTGAATTAGCGGTTTGCGCTGCGGCGCTACTCCAAAACACCCTAGAGAGAGAGGCCAGAGATGGATGGTTAGAGCCAGTGGTCGTCCAGATGTTTCTTCCTATCCTTCTTATAGGCTCCAGCTGTATCTGTGCTCCTTTAGGGCAGGGGTGGCAACAGGCAGCCCGTGGGCAAAAACCAGCCTGCAAGTGTTTTTCTTTTTATTGGGACCCCCAAAGTTTTTGGTAAAAAAATAAATATCAAATAGTTTTTTTTCTTTTTGGAGGGGGATTTTCTTTTTGTTGTTAAAAAAGACGGTACAATTACCATGGAAATCTGTTCCCAAGTATTTCCACGAATAAAAAAAAGACATTATGTGATCATGTCTCAATGTAATCCAATACATCCTCTGTATGGGCTTAGTTGTGGTCAGTTTGCAGTGTACAAATTATTATAATTATTTCCCGGCCCCCGACCATCCGCTCTGATAAAAATCGGCCCGCGGCTCAAAATAGTTGCCTACGCCAGCTTTAGGGTTTAGGCTTCCTATTTCGCAACCAAGCCTCCCTCACTCATGCTGCCAAACATACCCTCGTAAAACTGACTATCCTATCGATCCTTGACTTTGGCGATGTCATTTACAAAATAGCCTCCAACACTCTACTCAGCAAATTCGATGCAGTCTATCACAGTGCCATCCGTTTTGTCACCAAAGCCCCATATACTATCCACCACTGCGACCTGTATGCTCTCGTTGGCTGGCCCTCATTTCATATTTGTCGCCAAACCCATTGGCTCCAGGTCATCTATAAGTCTTTGCTAGGTAAAGCTCCGCCTTATCTCAGCTCACTGGTCACCATAGCAGCACCCACCTGTAGCACGCGCTCCAGCAGGTATATTTCACTGGTCATCCCCAAAGCCAATTCCTCCTTTGGCCGCCTTTCCTTCTAGTTCTCTGCTGCCAATGACTGGAACGAACTGCAAAAATCACTGAAGCTGGAGACTCATATGTCCCTCACTAACTTTAAGCATCAGCTGTCAGAGCAGCTTACAGATCATTGCACCTGTACATAGCCCATCTGTAAATAGCCCACCCAACTACCTCATCCCCATATTGTTATTTATTTTTTGCTATTTTGCATCCCAGTATCTCTACTTGCACATTCATCCTCTGCACATCTATAAGTCCAGTGTTTAACTGCTAAATTGTAATTATTTCGCCACTATGGCCTATTTATTGCCTTACCTCCCTAATCTTACTTCATTTGCACACACTGTACATAGACTTTTATCTATTGTGTTATAGATTGTACGTTTGTTTATTCCATGTGTAACTCTGTGTTGTTTATGTCACACTGCTTTGTTTTATCTTGGCCAGTTGCAGTTGTAAATGAGAACTTGTTCTCAACTAGCCTACCTGGTTAAATAAAGGTGAAATAAATAAAAAATAGGGGCTCTGTCACTTAGTCTCTTTTCCTCAGCAATAAGACAGCCTAAATGAGACTGGGGGGAGTGAGAGGTTACCACCACAGCACTGTGGAACCTGGCTGGATGTCTCTGGTGCTTTCCTCTCTGGTTTGTGTCTCTGTGGTTTGACAGAGAGGAGGAGCGGAGGGGGAGCAGTCTGGAGTTAACTCTGTATTATTTTCCCCTAAATGGGTGTGTGTGTGTGACAGAAGTGCTTTAGATCTGTCTCTAATAGCCCTGCTCCAGCTTCACCAACTGAGGCTGATGGTTTCTCTGTTAACACTGTCTAACCTCTGACCGGGCTGTGGTTGTTCTGTGTCAAATCAATTCAGACTTTATCTTCACAGAGCACTGAATGAGAATAAAAAATATGGATAGTAAGAATTGAAGGATCTATTAAGAGCAAGTGTAAACTATTAAAAGTAGGCAAAATGGTAGTGATGAATGAATTACTGTAGTGGCCAGACTATGCATAAAATATACTAAATAGATATGCCTGTGTTTGATGTTCCGGTGTTTCAACATGGTGGTATTCTTACTTTGTCTGGCTACCCAAACACCTTGCTCCGGCCTAAAGATACGCCACACCCACGGACGTTAGATTCATCTCCCCAATGAGTCTGGATCTGAGTACCTCCCCAATGATTTCTAGAACGCAAACACATTCTAGAAGTTCTGATTAGTCCCAGAAACCGATGGGTTGTGCCAGATCCAGAACACATATGTGTAAAGCAGGGTTTTGAAAATTCATAAATGGCTTTGATACTCTGATTGGTTAGAAATGTTTCAATCGCTGATGACTTTGTTTTGTACAACACCCCTCATATTGACATCACCACAGATTACTTCAATGATGGCAGAATGAAGTATCTCACAATCTCAGAATGAAGTACAGTATGTAGCGAGTCGTCAGGCAAATTGTCACGGTCTCCTCTCTGACCCTCCCCTTCAGGAGAAGAGGCTGCAGTGTCTGTCCTTCACCAGTATCAAGGAGAAGGAGTGGCTTATGGAGTCTCTGATTCGCTACATCAAAGTGATTGGGGGCCCACCGGGCAGAGAGGGCCTACTGGTGGGGCTAAAGAATGGAGCTGTGAGTATGACAGACAGACAGACAGTACACACAAACACTTAGCTAACTTACTTGTATTTATCCAGGTTAGTCTTATTGAGATGCTATTTCCTGTGCCTCAATTCAATCAAATTCTGTGGCTCAACTGGTATTAATTTTCTCTTCAGATCCTAAAGATCTTTGTTGACAACCCATTTGCCATCACTCTGCTGAAGCAGTCTACGTCAGTGCGTTGTCTGGACATGAGTACATCCCGCAGCAAGCTGGCCGTGGTGGACGAACACAACACCTGCCTGGTTTACGACATCCACACCAAGGAGCTGCTCTTCCAGGTCAGAGGTTAGGGGTCAAGAGTTGTTAAGGCCAAGGTCGAGGTGGTTTCATTTTCAAATTAGGGTTCACAGGTTGTGTTTGTGGGGGTAAAGTATAACACCCATCTCCATTGTTGACTCACTCCTTCTTTCCTTCGCCTCCGTTTCCCCTGACTTCCCTCTCTCTGTGATCGTCCTTCCCTACTTCCCAGGAGCCCAATGCTAACAGCGTAGCCTGGAACACCCAGTGTGAGGACATGCTGTGTTTCTCAGGCAGCGGCTACCTCAACATCAAGGCCAGTAACTTCCCAGTGCATCAGCAGAAGCTGCAGGGCTTCGTGGTGGGCTACAACGGCTCCAAGATCTTCTGCCTGCATGTGTACTCCATGTCCGCCGTGGAGGTGCCTCAGGTGGGCTGGAAGAATAATACTTGAAGAACTGAGCTTTATTATCTTCTGTTTAGTTGTGTTTCTAATTATATGTTGAATTGACTGGTTTCCCCTTCCTTTCCCTTCTCCCTAGTCGGCTCCCATGTACCAGTATCTGGAGAGGAGGATGTTCAAGGAGGCCTATCAGATCGCCTGCCTGGGTGTGACTGACAGTGACTGGAGGGATCTGGCCACGGAAGCACTGGAGGGGCTCGACTTTGACACCGCTAAGAAGGTCAGACACACACACACACACACTTTTTCAACCAGGAACCACTGCAATGCTAGTGTCCATCACTAGATGGTGCAGCCTGAAGCTATTGGTATGTTGAACCTATCTCATCCTCGTTTGACTAGTGTGATAGAATAGCTGAAGGATGTGGTGTGAGTGGAATCTCTGGATACTGTAAGAGTTCCACACATTCTGTTTACTCGTGTGTCTCTCCCTTTCTCAGGCATTCATCAGAGTACGAGACCTGCGCTACCTGGAGCTCATCAACAGCATTGAGGTACAATATGGCACAGACACACTCCCCTCACATGAATAATGGATTAGTCTGAATTGTATAAATCCAAGATCAGAGTTTGTGGCTGTAGAAAACAGAACAGACCACATAGCGTTAATCAGGATGGATTTACTGGCTGACCAGAGCTGCCCATGACATCATCAAAGCAGTAGCGGTGCATGGGTAAAAAACTAAGCCAGAAACAAATGCCATATTACAACATATCTGTTGTGATTATTGCGTTGTTTGCTCTATAACCTGTTAGTTCATATGCCTTGCGACCGTGATATATAGGCCTAAGGCCAAGACCAGTGGCAAAATAAATACAACCACACCTTTATTTCATCACAAAACCAGAGAGCAACCTCTGTCAGGTGAAGTCCACAAAGCATATTGCATGTAACAAATAGTTACATGACCTACAGCATGGTCAAGAAAGTACGTTTCCGACATTTTTGGACTACTAAACAACCATTGATTTAGAACTATGGAGATTTACTACAAGTCAACTTCAACATCATCTAATCACCTATGCTTAGTCTAATACAGTGACAATTAAAAGATACCAAAAACGATTTATGATGTGGCTGTCCATGGTTCTGATTTGTGTGTGTGCGTTTGTGTAAGTTCAAAAAACATGTTGACTCACCCTACTTGTAGAGAAACGCCAATGGATGCCATCCTCCTGTTTCATGTTGACGAAACGGTCTATGTACTGTCATACAGTACACACTTTTATATCATTTTTATTTACCTGGCTAAAATGCTTGCTGGCTAGCCTAACTTCCTTTCATGGACAACGTTAGCTAGTTAACATTAGCGTTCTACATCTAGTTTTCATATTGAACATCCATCCTCTCAGGCCAGTGGCACCATGCATTTTATGGTTGGATCAGAATCACCATTATAATCATTGGCCAGGATGGGGAATTAAGTAAAACCACATGTCCAAATCTCTGTCTCCATCCATGACTAATTTAGGAAAGGGCCAATTTTAGCTAGCTAGTCACCGGAGGACAACAACATAACGAGATTCAACAATTCAAGTTGTTTCTATCGATGATGTATTTCTCTGTAATAGGAGTGAAGCCAAATCCAAACTGGCTTCTTTTTTCTTTGGTGTGCCAGGACCATTCACAGTTGAGCTCACTCAGTGATTGGCTGTTATTTGATACTTTTTTATCAAGGGAGGCCAAATGGTCGCTGGCTTCCCTTGCATTCAATGCTACGGGCTGCAACAATGTTATACTCATAATGACCAGAAAGCTGGCCTACATATACAGAGACAGAGGAGCGCTGTTTCGCTCGCTCGGATGCTTTCTCTGGAGAGATACAGTATATTCAGCCTCTTGCGAATTGAAGGAAAATTATGAAAACACAGAGAGACGAAAAATAAATGATTTAATGATTTTTTTCTTGGTACATTTTTTGGGGAAGCCTGGCTTCCCTTGGCACCCATGAATACACGCCACTGCATCAAAGGTAGACAGAGGAAGGGAATTGTTGGGATTGCATGTGTTGCCCTGATTAATGGCCCAGTGGAGTCTAAAACAGAATTTCCTGTGTTTTATATATTTCCACACTGAGGTTGGAATAATACTGTGAAATTGTGAAAAATATGATAATGCCCTTTTAGTGTAAGATCTGTTTGAAAAGACCACCTGTAATTTCAGCCTGTTTTGGTGGGATGGAGTTTTGGCCTGCCTGGTGGCATCACCAAGCGGTAAATTAGTTAATAGACCAATAAAAACGAGAGTTCCACACCTCTCGGCCAATAACAGCTGTTTTTCAGTTTTCCCCTCCCCACTCAGACCACTCCCAGACAGTCCTAGTAAAATTCTTGCTTGAGAAATTGCTCTTTGCTAAGAAGCTATTTTGATTGAAAACAATCACAGTAAGGTTCTTAATTGTCACCTAGCAATGAGTTATTATTGAGTTAAAAAAGGCTGCATTGGACATTTAATTAGTAAACAGTAAAAAGACAGGCTATATACAGTAGCGAGGCTATAAAGTAGCGAGGCTACATACAGACACCGGTTAGTCAGGCTGATTGAGGTAGTATGTACATGTAGGTATGGTTAAAGTGACTATGCATATATGATAAACAGAGAGTAGCAGTAGCGTAAAAGAGGGGTTGGCGGGTGGTGGGTGGGACACAATGCAGATAGCCCGGTAAGGTGTTCTTAATGTTTTGTAAACTCGGTGTACGTGAGACTATGGACTGATAGTGGAGTATCAGACTAGGGTGAAACTGACTCCCCTTTGTTAGCTCATGTCTTTCTCTGTGTCCATGCTGATGGATTTGCAGGAGAGGAAGAAGAGAGGTGAGAGCGACACTGAGCTGTTCCTTGCGGATGTCTATGCCTACCAGGGGAAATTCCACGAGGCTGCCAGGCTCTATAAGAGGACTGGCTTGGAGTCCAGAGCTCTCAGCATGTACACGGATCTGCGCATGTTTGAGTACGCTAAGGTGAGTACGAGTACTCACACACTCGCATAACCTCAAGTATGCCTGAAGGCTGAAGGTGACTGTTAGACATTAGACATTCACAGACTTTCGATGAATGTTTGAATGTACCTATACTGTACACCCACACACTAATGCACGTTGCACACAGGCTCTACATACAATATGTTCAAACATGTGAGACCTGTGCACACATGCGGACAAACACACACGTTCAAACTACGCAAACACACACACGTTCAAACTACACGCGTGCGTGCGCACACACACACACACACACACACACGTTCAAACTACGGGAGCATGTAGAGGAGATCCCAGCATGTGTTTTCACTCACCGTGTACTTATGCCAAATAGAGGACCTGTACATTGGCAGACCTCCTCCACATCTTTCACCTTCCCATACATCACTATATGTCTCGCTATATATCATCCCATCAATACACACTCGCACAGCATTTACATTTTTGAAATAAATAAATACATATTTTTAAGGAAAACATTTTTTCCCATGGGGCATAGAGAAAAATGTGCAGTTTTATTGCTAATATCATAATATTTTATCATGAGGCTCAGAAAAAAATATTACTGTTTTAGAAGTAATTTCCTGCTATTCTATACATTTTTCCTTAAGCTGAGAGTTTTGTTTTTTTGCAGTTTTAAAGCTAATGTCCTGTAATTCTATAATGATGTGTTCTTATGCTATCTGGGGGACACAACCTCTGCCCCCCCCAAAAAAAAAAAAAAAAATCATCTAAGCTTGGTGGCATCCCGCCTTGCGGGGCTGGGGGTGTTGTTAATGTAATTAACTAGAAAGTTGGGGCACCACAAAATAATGTTTAGAGCTGTTATTTTCCGAATAAACTCTTAAAGACCTGGTAATCTTTTACGTCAGTAGTAGTCAATATTTAATCCTCACCTTATTTAGTCTCATCTGAAAGTTGTAAATTCTTGGTTATCTTCACGAACCCTGGCTAACAAGTTGAATCAGCAATACAAAATTTGGTTTAATTATTTATTTACTAAATACCTAAATAATCACACAGAATTACATATACACAGAATGTATCATACATTGATTACAAATTATGTCATAAAGTAAAACGTCCCTAGTGGACGGAACAGATACGACGGCTGGTTACACAAAGAGAGGGGGTTGGGTTTGAGTGAAAGAGCGGGAAGACTGAGTAGCAAAAAAGGTTTTGTGTCTCTTTCGGGCTGTAGGCAGCTATGCTATCGTAAATACAGTATCTTATGCATTCTAAATAACTGCCCATTTGAAAAAGGAGAATGCAATAAATATTTACTCTGAGCTGCGCTTCGGTAGATTGTTCGTAGATGGAAGGCCGGGTGGTCCAGCATGGATCTCTGGTCCTCTGAAGAATGTCTAGTGGTGAACTGGAGCGTGGTAGAATGGATACTCTGTCCGTCCTCTCCTAGCCCACGTTTAGCGGGCGGAGGGGGTAGCACTTCTTTAGTGAATAAGAGTTCAAAGTTCATACCAAGTTGCCATACTTTAAGCTCATGCTATATTCTGGCTGGTATAGTTGAAATTCATTCTTCCGGCGTGTAGGTCGTCACCTTCACATTGAAATTCTATGCTAATTTCGTTAGGTTCTTGCTGAGGTTGGCTTAGTTCTGTAGGTGGTCTTTGTCCTTTCAACGTGGGGACTGCCAGTCCGCACGTTCTTGGAACAGGAAGTTACATTTTCGTAAACGGGTTTATATAGTGGTGAAAGAAGGGCGTGTTTCATAGTTTACAACCCATGTCTGTTCACCTGGGCGGGGCCTCTGAGTGAGCAGAGTGGTGTTCTTCTGACAAACCGTTCTCTCATTAAGAAGCTAAAATTACATTTAATCTTTTCACAAATAGTTTCATATTTAAACATTTAAATTGCACAACAATTCCATGTGATTCTGATCACTAGAATGTGTCGACTTTCCAAGATACAGTTTGTCATCCTGTCATTAGTAGTGTCTCAGACAACAACTGATCTGAGATCATATTCATTAAGTACCAACGCATATTTTCAGCTGGTTGGATTACCGAAATATGGTTCCGTTTCCCATCTTTTGATGTCACCAGACTCTCCATGTTAACAAAGGGTTTTTCAATAGTCACATCGGTAGAGTAGAGAGATGAAAAAGCGAGAAAGGTATTTATGGGGGTCATAAATCTCCCCCCTCAGGCCAACTTCATGACAGTGTGCATGCTATTCCAATGACACACACACACACACACACACACACACACACACACACACACACACACACACACACACACACACACACACACACACACACACACACACACACAGGCTGTAGCGTTACACGTTTCCAAGTGTCAGTTGTTGAATGGGAATTATTTGATGAAGGGGTCAGTTCAAGTTGAGACAATCTCGTGTGTGTGTGTGTGTGTGTGTGTGTGTGTGTGTGTGTGTGTGTGTGTGTGTGTGTGTGTGTGTGTGTTCACAGTACTGAAGCAGATGACACAGGCCTAATTCCTTTCCCCTCCTGTGTGTGTGTGTGTGTGTCTTGACTGCTGTGCAGATGTGTGTGTTTTTTGGGGCTGCTGTATATTTGTGTGGCCATCTGGTCCTCGAGGCCATTTGTTTTAGCTCTGGAGGACACCGGAGGGGGAATCCTGGTCCTGTTTATGTGACTCCATGTTCCCCCTCTCCAGGCCCTGACCCAGATGGGCCTGTCTCTCTCTCACTCCTTCTCTTTCTCTTTGTCCCTCTATCTCACCCACCCTCCCTCTCTTCCTGTCCCTCTGTAGGAGTTTGTGGGCGCGGCAGACCCTAAAAACACTCGCATGCTGATGTCCAAACAGGCCGACTGGGCTAAGAACAGCAAGGAGCCGCGGGCCGCTGCTCAGATGTACCTGACTGCAGGAGAACACCTTAAGGCCATCGACATCATAGGAGAACACGGCTGGGTCGACATGTGGGTAACACACACACACACACACATACATACATACATACATACATACATACATACATACATACATACATACATACATACATACATACATACATACATACATACATACATACATCTCTTCGTCCCTCCTGTGAGTCATGGTGTCATGTGAAAGTGGGTGTGTGTGATTGGGAAACAGGCAGATACATAAGGCTGGTCCTGTGGTCCTATCAGAGCTCCCATGGGCTCCCTCTCTGACCCAGTGTCTGCTGCTTGTCAATCACACCCCCACTCTGGCCCAGACCACCTAGGCTAAGGCTGGCCCAGCATAACAAACACAGGGAAAGACTGGTTGGCCCCGTTAAGCTTTATCAGGCTTGACAGCTTCCCCTACTACACACATTAACACACACACACACACACACACACACACACACACCCTCCCACTCCATCTGATCTCATCTCTCCTCAACTCCCCTATCAGGCTGATTGACATAGCCCGTAAGCTGGATAAGGCGGAGCGCGAACCACTGGCTAAGTGTGCGGCCTACTTCCAGAAGCTGAAGCACCATGGTTACGCCTCTGAGACCTACTCCAAGATGGGAGACCTGCAGGCCCTGGTGCATCTGCACGTGGAGGCACGACACTGGGACGAGGTCAGTCAGAACCATTCACATTTCACTTATGGTCCTTACACCTGTTGGGCACAGCTACAGTATTGTATCTTACTTGGCTCATCAGAAAGTATACCACATACACCAAATTAGTGGATTCGGCTATTTCAGCCACACCCGTTACTGACAGGTGTATAAAATATAGCACACAGCCATGCAATCTCCATAGACGAACATTGGCAGTAGAATGGCCCGTACTGAAGAGCTCAGTGACATTCAATGTGGCACTGTCATAGGATGCCAGCCAGTTCATCAAATTTAACATTTCTGCCCTGCTAGAGCTGCCCTGGTCAACTGTAAGTGCTGTTATTGTGAAGTGGAAACGTCTAGGAGCAACAATGGCCACAAAACCTCACAGAACGGGACCGCTGAAGTGCGTAGCGTGGAAAAATCCTTGGTTGCAACACTCACTACCGAGTTCCAAACTGCCTCCGGAAGCAACTATTCGTCGGGAGCTTCATGAAATGGGTTTCCTTGGCCGAGCAGCCACACATAAGCCTAAGATCACCATGCGCAATCCCAAGCGTCGGCTGGAGTGGCGTAAAGCTGGTTGCCTTTGGACTCTGGAGCAGTGGAAACGCGTTCTCTGGAGTGATGAATCACACTTCACCATGGCAGTCCGACGGACTAATCTGGGTTTGAAGGATGATAGGAGAACGCTACCTGCTCGACTGCATAGTGCCAACTGTAAAGTTTGGTGGAGGATGAATTATGGTCTGGGGCTGTTTCTCATGGTTTGGGCCCCTTAGTTCCAGTGAAGGGAAATCTTAACACTACAGCATACAATGACATTCTAGATAATTCTGTGCTTCCAACTTTGTGGCAATAGTTTGGGGAAGGCCCTTTCCTGTTTCACCATGACAATGCCCCCATGCACAATGCGAGGTCCATACAGAATTTCTTTGTCAAATTCAGTGTGGAAGACCTTGACTGGCCTGCACAGAGCCCTGACCTGAACCCCTTCGAACACCTTTGGGATGAATTGGAACACCGACTGCAAGGCCTAATCACCCAACATCATTGCCTGACCTCACTAATGCTCTTGTCGCTGAATGGAAGATTTAGGAATTGCGATACTTTTAGCCATTTAGTGTAGGTCTAACCCAGAACACAGAAAATGACACTGCATATTTACTGGAACAATACAAAATAGGTTGCAGGGAGGTTCTGGGAATGTTTTACTATGGTTCCCTGAATGCTTTCCTGGCAGGTTTTATTATTGTTCTGAAAACTGAAATTATAGGTTATTTGAAGGTAATTAAATAATGTTCTGAGAACGTTCCAATAACACTTTTAATAACACAGCTATCTTTGGGTTAACTGTTTTGAACTCCAAGAACAGATAGGACACATGGAAATTCATTTGGTTAGGCATTAGTCATGTAAACACATTTACATTTTTATTTATTTTGCCAAGGTTTCCATGAGATTCGATCCTGTGATCTTCTGTTCGCTGTCCATGGAATTAGTCCACTGCGCCACCAGGATGGAGCTACTGTAGCATAACAATGTTTTTTAACTCATACAAAGCTGTTCATTTTTGTCTATTCAAAATAGTCCCCATTTCAATTGAAACAAGCACTCATTAAGTTTAGGTGTGGCCAACACACCTGAACACACTTAACAAGATAGAGGATAGAGTTTTGGTGACGCTGAAAATGAAATGTATATAACTAACATTCTTAGAACGTTCTTTGAACGTTAATAATGTTTACTTGTGTTTTGTTTATGGGTCATTTTCTAAATGTTCTGAGAACATGACATTAAATAGACCCATGAGGAAACCTGCAGAAAATGTTATGCTGAAGTACTGAAATTCCCACAGAAGAACGTTGTTCTTGGAACAATTTGAGAACATTACTTTAAATAGAACAATGAGGAAACCTGTAGGAGACATTATGCTGAAGTACTGAAATTCCCACCTAAGAAACATATGGTTCTCAGAACGTTATGTGCTAGCTGTTTATCCTGCACCATTACCAGAATGTTGTGGGAAGGTTGTGTGCAAAATAACCGTAGGACAACCACGCTCTAACCAAGCTCTAAGAAACATATGGTTCTCAGAATGTTATGTGCTAGCTGGGGAGATATGTAGAAAATACTAAATGTTCTAAGTGTTTTATCGAGTTATGGGTGGAACTGAGCGCAAACGTGTGATTTCCACTGTGAAACAGAGAGAATGCCAAAAAACTAGAACATTAAATCACATTCATATTGTATGAATCTTGCACAGCGTCTGAGGAGCTTTCTCACCCGTTCATTTGATCCTGAGAGAGAGAAAGGACGAGAAAAAGAGAAGGTGGAAGGCTTAACGAAAGTCATGCTATTGGACAACTAGGTTAATCAATCAAGATGACAGGCAGGTATGCCTCTGTAGGCCACTGTCATACTATTCTACTACAACATGTCACTCAAACAACCATAACTGCACACTAATTGAAAATGACATGAAATCAGTCTAATATGCTAACCTTAACATATCACATTATTAATGAGCTGTATTAATGTTTTGGTGTGTCTGTTTTAAAGCCTGTGTTAATAATCACTGACAATTTCTAGGCAAATTATCCTGGGCATATTGACTCAAAAACACATGCTACAGTAAACCTAATACATTTCCTAAGTGATTTAATCTGGTTATATGTAAGGCATCTGATTGAGCCCTTCTTCCCCTCTCTCCCCCCAGGCCTTCTCTCTGGTGGAGAAACATGCCCAGTTTAAAGATGACGTCTATGTGCCCTATGCTCAGTGGCTGGCTGAGAACGACCGCTTTGAGGAGGCACAGAAAGGTGAGGATGAAGAGGGAGAATGCTCATCCCAATATGTTATAGGAGCTCGATGTTTGATCTTCCCACATTTTGTGGTAACTTTGCCAAGAAAATGTCGGCTGAAACATCTTATCACTAGTTTCTAGAAAAATCCAATTTTGTGCACCTAACATTGAGCAGACATATCTCAGATCATTCTGGAATCAGAACTATATCAATGTATCATAGAAAACCACAGAGGGCTGTAAGGGCATTGTCAGTTCATATAACATAGGGTACATATGGAAACCATATCAAGTTTGCCCCGCGTTATATCCCAGCGTTTTTCACTACTCCCTCTGCAGTGCTGCTCTCTCTATTCACTGTAAAACATGATCCTCAGTTAGAGACAGAGCAAGTCCTGACTGCTTACAGTGTTACACGCCATGCATATTTCCAATCAGCACTATAACAAGCAACTCTTAATGATGATTACCCATGTGAGCAGAAGAACTGTAATCACCGCATGGATTTACACTGAGTGTACATAATATTAAGAACACCTGCTCTTTCCATGACAGACTGACCAGGTGAATCCAGGTGACAGCTAGGATCCCTTATTGATGTCACCTGTTACATCCACTTCAATCAGTGTAGATGAAGGGGAGGAGACATGATAAATATCACTTTTTAACCCTGGAGACAATTGAGACAGGGATTGTGTATGTGTGCCATTCAGAGGGTGAATGGGCAAGACAAAAAACGGGGTATGGTAGAAGGTGCCATGCGCACCGGTTTGAGCGTGTCAAGAACTGCAACGCTGCTGGGTTTTTCATGCTCAACAGTTTCCCGTGTGTTTCAAGAATGGTCCACCACCCAAAGGACATCCAGCCAACTTGACACAACTGTGGGAAGCATTGGAGTCAACATGGGCCAGCATCCCTGTGGAATGTTTTCGACACCTTGTAGAGTCCATGCCCCAACGAGACTTTCCTGAGGGCAAAAGGTGGTGCAACTCAATATTAGGAAGGCGTTCCTAATCTTTTGTACACTCGGTGTATAATTATGATCCCTGCATGCCTATTAATGTACAGTACCAGGGATTTTTCAGGGGGGTGGGGGGGAGCGACACATTCAGGGAGAATAGAAATTCCAAAAACAATGAATTTAGCAATATATATTTTGTTATTATGTTTGAGCAAAAGAACACAGCATTAGCCATGACAAAATGCATAGAATTACAGGAAATTAGCTTTAAAACTGCCAAAATTTCGCTCGTCTCCATGGAGATTTCTCTCAAAATCAGCCGCGCCGACGAGCCAATCACGCCCCCTGCCACGCCCACCGCCTAAGCTCCTTTTTGATCCATAAAAAAGCCTGAGTGCTGTATCCAATCCAACCTGCATAATATCCTTCTCTGTGTCTTGCTGTGTGTGGAGTATAGAGTTGAACAGGCCTGGTTGTGTTTCAGCCTGGCAGTAATCTGCCGTTGTGCTGACTGTATTGTGTTTTAGTGGGGCAGTAATGCTGTATTGTGCTACCACCACAGTGATTGTAATTGACTTTAGGCCCCTGTAGCATTGTACCCTGGTGGTTCCTCACCTGGCAGGGCTGACTGGTCACTGACTGTAACTCCTCACCAACCCAACATTGTTGTATCTGAGCTACATCACTGAGTTATGTGGGCCCAGACCACAGCCCATGTTAATCATCTTTAGCATAGTGTGTGTTTGGGGGAGTGTATGTGGTTAGTGCGTGTGTGTGTGTGTGTCTAGCTGTATGTATGTGTGTGTCCTTACACTAACCAGCAGCACTTGACTGTGTTTTATCTGCCCGGCTGCAACACTAATATTTCTTGACTCCCTGTACAAGCAGGACAGACAGGGCTGCCTCCCTGGAGATACCTTTAATTAGCGAGAGATCGCAACATGAAGAATAGGACACATGGGCAATTCAATTAAAGGGATTTTTGGGGATTTTGGCACTGAGGCCCTTTTATCTACTTCCCCAGAATCAGATGAACTTGTGGATACCATTTTATGTCTCTTGTGTCCAGTATGAAGGAAGTTAGAGGTGGGTTTCGCGAGCCAATGCTAACTAACATTAACACAATGACTGTAAGTCTATAGGTATCTGCTAGCACATAAAATGGTATCCACGAGTTCATCTGACTCTGGGGAAGTAGATAAAGGGCCTCTTTGTCAAAATCCCGAAGTATCCCTTTAAAATGTATGCCAAACAAAAAACCTTGATTTCAAAGTTTAACAAACCATATAACTCTATTCACAAAGACTACTTTTTTAACAATTCACACCGAACATTTTATAATAATGCAAAGTTTGGTAACATAATTTCTGTAAAGTCTCCCTTAGCTTTTTATGTGACCTCATTTTCCACAAAAAGATATGCTCCGAATTAATATTCAAAGATAAAGAATGGGGTGTCAGCTATGATATGACACCTTGAGTTGAATAAAAATATATTTTGGTTATTGTAAGTGAAGTGGATTTACACCAGATTTTTTTACACCTGATTTTTGGTTATTGTAAGTGAAGTGAAATCAGGTGTAAACCTGATTTATAACAGAATTATGGTTACAAAATGTCATAATTTGACCCTGATCTGTACTTCACAGAAATACATAATTATGGATATGAATGTCATTATCTTCATGGTGATGTATCCTAAATAGGTACACAAAGGTAGAAATATTCAATATCCTCCTTTGCATATTTGGGTATTATCCTCCACACTTGCTATTATTCTAATGAGCTCCGCCACCAAACAAGACCACATTTTGTTGGGTTGGACCGGATCAAATCTGAGCCATCCATAGACGTCTACAGTATGTTTAACAAGTTTGGACATCAAAGTACAGTAACAGTAGAGTACAGTATAGTCAAGTAGAGTATAGTTCAGTAAAGTAGCGTATAGGTCAGTACAGTACATTAGTGTACTCAAGTGTGCTCTACTATGTACTGTACTGAACTCTACTGTACTTTACTGTGCCTTACTGTAATGTGTTGTCCAAAACTGTGAAACATAGATGTCTATGATTGGTTCAAATTTGGTCCGGTCATCAGATATCTGGACGTTGAAATCAAGGTTGGTCCGGATCGGACCGAAAAACTACATCTGTAGACGTTGAAATCAAGGCCACGGTGGACAGACCAAATTTCAACTACTTTTCAGCATCCATTGACATCCGGTGTCGGCCGGTGCTCAGTGGGTCAGGATGCTGATTACAGTAAATAGAAAGAGAGGGGACTCATGGGTAGGTTTACGTGCGCACCATATTCCAGATAATAGCTCATATTCCGGTTTAGGTCTAATTTAGGATCACTTTACATGCACCTTTGAAATCCCGCTCATGAGTATCCATCCCTGCATGCATAAATAAACATAATATTGATAATTGTCTGTCATTACTTGATACTTTAGAATATTAAATAAAGCCATGCTCACCAGAATGATGTCATAAATCGATAGAATGAATATAGCATCCGTGATCTAGTTGACATCGGTAAAGTTTACTTGTTCATTTCTGCTTCTCTCGCGTAGCAAAGACACTTAGGGAATGGGGAGATTTTCCTTGCAGGATTTCCAATTGACCTCAGTTTGTTGATCGGTATTAAGGAAATGAAAAGCTGTGAAAACGATCCAACATGTTTTTGAGTTTGTCTTCTATGCATATTTTATGTGGTTGAAAGTGAAATGCTGTCAGCTATGTCGCTGAAAAAAGTTGCACGGTTAGTCTACACAGCACAGTCCCTAATTGCGCATTTACATTTTCTCAAGATGAAAGAAAGAAACCATATTTCTCCACTCCTGTTCCCGAGAAAAAATTACATTTGGTCTATAATTTTACAGCAAGAAACACTTAATTCTGTATGACTTAATATTATAAAAGCCTACATGTGAGGCCTACAGTCAGTGTCCCGACTTGACTTCAGTTACTATTCCAGCTATTACTGTTCCCATCTGAACTTCAAAGGTGATACTATGCAAAACTGAGCCTGCGCAGACCTTTAAAAACAAACATAAACGGGATAAGATGTTTACATGCCACAGTATCCCGTCTTCGATCAGCATATCCCAGGCATCTTATCCGGGTTTCAGACCCGGTATAGGAGCTTATTGGGGTTATTGTAAACGGGATATTATGTTTATAGCGTCAACTCAAAAACACAATACTTGAGTATCCTGGATAATAACGGGATTTTGGTGTGCGTGTAAACGTGGTCAGTAAGAGCCAGGAGAGGTGACATTTAAATGAGGGAGACAGAGAGCGGGAGAGGTTGTCCAGACTTTTTGCTTTGACCACCAGACGACAGAAAGAGAAAGAAAACAGTTATGAGCTGAACATAACAGTATGCCAGTGGAAAGGAGGACAGTAGCAGGAGACCCTATGAGCTGAACATAACAGTATGCCAGTGGAAAGGAGGACAGTAGCAGGTGACCCTATGAGCTGAACATAACAGTATGTCAGTGGAAAGGAGGACAGTAGCAGGAGACCCTATGAGCTGAACATAACAGTATGTCAGTGGAAGGGAGGACAGTAGCAGGTGACCCTATGAGCTGAACATAACAGTATGCCAGTGGAAAGGAGGACAGTAGCATGTGACCCTATGAGCTGAACATAACAGTATGCCAGTGGAAAGGAGGACAGTAGCAGGTGACCCTATGAGCTGAACATAACAGTATGCCAGTGGAAAGGAGGACAGTAGCAGGTGACCCTATGAGCTGAACATAACAGTATGCCAGTGGAAAGGAGGACAGTAGCAGGTGACCCTATGAGCTGAACATAACAGTATGCCAGTGGAAAGGAGGACAGTAGCGGGTGACCCTATGAGCTGAACATAACAGTATGTCAGTGGAAAGGAGGACAGTAGCAGGTGACGCTATGAGCTGAACATAACAGTATGTCAGTGGAAAGGAGGACAGTAGCAGGAGACCCTATGAGCTGAACATAACAGTATGCCAGTGGAAAGGAGGACAGTAGCGGGAGACCCTATGAGCTGAACATAACAGTATGCCAGTGGAAAGGAGGACAGTAGCAGGAGACCCTATGAGCTGAACATAACAGTATGCCAGTGGAAAGGAGGACAGTAGCAGGAGACCCTATGAGCTGAACATAACAGTATGCCAGTGGAAAGGAGGACAGTAGCGGGAGACCCTATGAGCTGAACATAACAGTATGCCAGTGGAAAGGAGGACAGTAGCAGGTGACCCAACTGTGGTTTGTGACTACTATGATTTCCTGTTGTAGCCAACTCAATTGCAGAAATTCCGTTACCAAATTTGTTTTAAATTCTGTTACCGATTTGGTAACAGAATTTCAAGTTTTAATCACTTAATAATTCATAAACAAAATTGATATCAGTAACAACACTAGAAGTAATTGGTAGGTGTACCTTTACTTGTTCCTTCTGTGAACTTTCATTATGTTTAAGATAGAACATATTGAATGTGGGGTAACGGGACAAGGCACTGTTTCTTAAACTTACAGGTGGCAAAAAAAAGTGTTTATTAGTTAGCACTTCAAAATGATTGTGTTTTGATGTATTTCTAATACCTGTTAAGACTTTTTCAGGTAGGTGTTGTCTAAGACCCCTTTTCTATCTGTTTGACAAGAAATCAAAGCATTTGCTTATAACACATTTTTAGGTTGGAAAATGGTTAAAACATTTGTATATGCCTTCATTTTTCAAAAATATAGACTTGTAACCTTCATTTGACATCCTTTTTGGCATGCTCCTATGAACGTCACATGTTGGTACTCATGGGTCCTTTTGCATGGAAATGACCATATGTTTATTGGAGTTGCATGCTGTTTGAAATTTGGGAGTGGGTTTGTTTTAGATGTCTGTTTGTGGTTACTAGTGAAAAATGAGGAAAACATTGTCTCGTATACGTTAAGTACAAATTGTCCCTGGTGTGTAAGTGTGTGCCTGTGTGATATTGTTAAACTCTGGCAGCCTGAGAATGAAAGGGGTGTAATGGGAAAGGGGTCAGCTCCTATAAGGCTGAAACTCTATTGTCGATGCAATAGAAGCAGTGTTAAGCGTCGCTCTAGCTCGCAATGTTCCCTCTTCATCGCTGCAATTAAGTCTCTTCCCTCCCTTCTCTCCTCCCCCCGCAGCGTTCCACAAGGCGGGCCGACAGAGCGAGGCTGTGAAGGTGTTGGAACAGCTTACCCACAATGCCGTGGTGGAGAGCAGGTTCAATGACGCAGCATATTATTACTGGATGCTCTCTATGCAGTGTCTGGACATCGCTAGGGGTAAGTAGGTCTACGGACACCCATATGCGTCTTACTACTGTCACCACTGAATTCCTACTGTAACTGCTTCATTTTTATTTGGTGTGTGTGTGTGTGTGTGTGTGTGTCACAGAAAACGAGGAGAGGAAGGAGGAGATGCTGAAGAAGTTCAAGCGTTTCCAGCACCTGGCTGAGCTCTACCATGTTTACCACTCAATACAGCGTTACACAGTAAGATGCTCACCACAGATGAAGGTAGGGACAGAGTAGAGCCAAGTAAGTATAGTTAAGACTAAGTTAAGGTTGAGTTCAGAAAAGTAAAGAAGTTAAGAATAGGCGGGGTTGAGAGAGTTGAGAAAGGTAGACTGCAAAAAAATCCCTTCAGTCCCTTAGTTGAAATAGGAAATGCTTCTGGAATCCGTTCCAATTCAGCCAGACACTGCTACAAAGCATAACTACGTTAGATATACAGAGAGCATTTCTGAAGATTCTGTCAACAACATCCCCATAGCTACAATCCTACTCATGTTAATCACCACGGTCAACTCTCTGAACCCACTATGACCTCTGTTTCTATAGTAACCAGTTAATTGGTTGATCATTAATCAGGATAACCACGTCGACCAGCAGCCCCCCCCCACCCCCTCGCCAGTGCTTGGTTCTAAACAAGCTATGCCTGGTTATAAGCACTCTGTCTCTTTAGGCTGGTTTGCTGTGGCTGCAGTACACCCGGCATTGGTCAGTGTGTCTTTGTGCGCTCTCTCTCTCTCTCTCTCTCTCTCTGTTTGTTTTTACAGTACTAGTCACACCCCTGAAGTGAGGAATCCCTGTGATTGAGTCCAGAGCAGGAACCTTCTATACCTCACTTTAACTCTCCCAGCCACCTGGCTGTGCTGAGCCATCAAACACCGTGGGAGCTAGCTGGCACTGTACGCTAATGAACATTCCCTGCCTCTGAACCTAGCCCCTGTGAGAGCAGTGCTCTGTGGCACAGCTCAGGCTATTCTTCATCTTCAGACTAGTGTTTAAGGCAGGAGAGAGAAGAAGAGAGAGAAAAAGAGAGGAGAAGAAGAGGGGGAGGGACAGACACAGGATCATTGTGCCTCTGAGACTCTTACAAAGGTGCCCAAAGCTGTGCGTATTTGATTGATGTTGTTATGTTCTCTCTCCCTCTCTCTCTCTCTCTCTCTCTGCCTCCCCCCTGCTACATCTACCTACCTCTAATTCCCTGTCTCTTTCTCTGCATCCCCTCTCCCTTCCTGCTACATCTACCTGCCTCTCTTTCCCTCTCCCTCTCTCTCCCTCTTTCTCTGCCTTCCCTCCCCCTTCCTGCTACATCTACCTGCCTCTATTTCTCTCTCCCGTGCATCCCCTCTTTCTCTGCCTCCCATCTTTCTCTGTCTCCCTTCTTCCTGCTACCTTTCCCTCCCCTCTCTCTCTTTCCCTTCTCTCTCCCTCTTTCTCTGCCTCCCCTCTTCCCCCTTCCTGCTACCTTTCCCTCCTCTCTCTCTTTTCTCCTTTCTCCAGGATGAACCCTTTAGTTCCCATATGCCTGAGACGCTCTTTAACATCTCCAGGTACCTCCTACACAACCTCACCAAGGACGTGCCACTGGGCATCTCCAAAGTGTATCCTTCCAATGTTAAAAGTAATCCTACAAGTCGGAAACAGTATGCTCAAATCCATGTGTCCAATGTCACCTTAAATGTTCATAGAGTTCACAGGCTGATTACCTGGTGAGGTAGAGAGAACATTAAGGAAAAAGAGAGAGAGAAAGTTGGTGCCAGGGAACAAACAGGGTAGAGGAAACAGACCAGCACGACCACGTGAAGGGAGATGGGCAGGAAGAGAAGACGCCAGAAAGAGGCACATCTTCATTTACCAAAACAAACCCACTGATTACCACACACACACACACACACACACACACACACACACACACACACACACACACACACACACACACACACACACATAGATATATACACATACACACACACACACACATATATTGAGTGAGAGAAAGGAGTAGGAGCATGGGGAAGGAAATACCAGGCTTCCAGAAGGAAATAGGGCTCTGCAGCTGGAGTCCTCTCCGGCCACACGGTGCTGCTCGGAAAATTTTGAACCAGGATTTATGGTCTTAGCAGGCTCTGGTCGGAATAATGTGGCACAATGTCACGGAAAGCACCACATACAACACAGAACAGTAGATGAGTTTTTAACAATCCTGATACTGGGACTGGAGGAGCGGAGAGCTGTTGGAGCTAGTGGAGGAATCCCAGTTACAGGGCTTCTGCAGCTGCAAGTCATTGACCTGGTGTTGCCTTTCTCCAAGGGCTCCTCAGTGCACAACAATCTCAATCCATACAAATACAAACAGGCAGCAATTTCCTCTGCTCAAACACACACATGCAAGGATGATTACACAAACACTTACACACAAGTATACATTCCTCTAATCACACCACTTTTAAAGGAAACGCCAAGGTAGTTATTTTAGAGAGGATCAGTGCAGCCATCACAGAGCCAAACAGAGAGAATGGGACTTGTGGTTGCTGGCAGTGGCTATGTTTAGCATACATACACAGCTCTGATGAGTGTGTGTAGTGCCAATTGTGTGCCCAGTCCCCGATCTTGAGTTCTTGTTTTGGAGTTGGAAGACGTTTCCATTAGGCACTAAGTTCAGTTTGGCATTTCCCTACCTAATACACTATACAGTTGAAGTCGGAAGTTTACATACACCTCAGCCAAATACATTTAAACTCAGTTTTTCACAATTCCTGATATTTAATCCTAGTAAAAATTCCCTGTCTTAGGTCAGTCAAGATCACCACTTTATTTTAAGAATGTGAAATGTCAGAATAATAGTAGAAAGAATGATTTATTTCAGCTTTTCTTTCTTTCATCCCATTCCCAGTGGGTCAGAAGTTTACATACACTCAATTAGTATTTGGTAGCATTGCCTTTAAATTGATTAACTCAACAAGCTTCCTACAATAAGTTGGGTGAATTTTGGCCCATTCCTCCTGGCAGAGCTGGTGTAGCTGAGTCAGGTTTGTAGGCCTCCTTGCTCGCACACGCTTTTTCAGTTCTGCCCACACATTTTCTATAGGATTGAGGTCGGGGCTTTGTGATGGCCACTCCAATACCTTGACTTTGTTGTCCTTAAGCCATTTTGCCACAACTTTGGAGTATGCTTGGGGTCATTGTCCATTTGGAAGACCCATTTGTGACCAAGCTTTAACTTCCTGACTGATGTCTTGAGATGTTGCTTCAATATATCCACACAAGTTTACTCCTCATGATGCCATCTATTTTGTGGAGTGCGCCAGTCCCTCCTGCAGCAAAGCACCCCCATAACATGATGCTGCCACCCCCGTGCTTCATGGTTGGGATGGTGTTCTTCGGCTTGCAAGCCTCCCCCTTTTTCTTCCAAACATAACGATGGTCATTATGGCCAAACAGTTCTATTTTTGTTTCATCAGACCAGAGGACATTTCGCCAAAAAGTACGATCTTTGTCCCCATGTGCAGTTGCAAACCGTAGTCTGGCTTTTTTATGGCGGTTTTGGAGCAGTGGCTTCTTCCTTGCAGAGCAGCCTTTCAGGTTATGTCGATATAGGACTCGTTTTACTGTGGATATAGATACTTTTGTACCTGTTTCCTCCAGCATCTTCACAAGGTCCTTTGCTGTTGTTCTGGGATTGATTTGCGGAATGCGTCTCCTTCCTGAGCGGTATGACGGCTGCGTGGTCCCCTGGTGTTTATACTTGCGTACTATTATTTGTACAGATGAATGTGGTACCTTCAGGCGTTTGGAAATTGCTCCCAAGGATGAACCAGACTTGTGGAGGTCTATAATTTGGCTGATTTCTTTATATTTTCCCATGATGTCAAGCAAAGAGGCACTGAGTTTGAAGGTAGGCCTTGTCATACATCCACAGGTACACCTCCAATTGACTCAAATTATGTCAATTAGCTTATCAGAAGCTTCTAAAGCCATGACATCATTTTCTGGAATTTTCCAAGCTGTTTAAAGGCACAGTCAACTTAGTGTATGTAAACTTCTGACCCACTGGAATTGTGATACAGTGAATTATAAGTGAAATAATCTCTCTGTAAATAATTGTTGGAAAAATTACTTGAGTCATAACAAAGTAGATGTCCTAACTGACTTGCAAAACTATAGTTTGTTAACAAGAAATTTGTGGAGTGGTTGAAAAAGGAGTTTTAATGACTCCAACCTAAGTGTATGTTAACTTCCGACTTCAACTGTATATACAAAATAATGTGGATACCCCTTCAATGTAGTGGATTCGGTTATTTCAGCCTCACCCATTACTGACAGGTGTATAAAATCAAGCACACACCCATGCAATCTCCATAGACGAGCATTGGCAGTCGAATGGCCTTACTGAAGAGCTCAGTGACTTTCAACGTGGAACCGGTATAGGTTGCCACCTTAAAAATCGTTCAACAACGGCTAGGCCACAAAACCTCACAGAACGGGACCGCTGAAGTGCGTAGCGCGTAAAAATAGTCTGTCCTCGGTTGCAACACTCACTACTGAGTTCCAAACTGCCTCCTTGAAGCAACGTCAGCACAAGAACTGTTCGTCGGGAGCTTCATGAAAGGGTTTTCCTTGGCCGAGCTGCTGCACACAAGCCTAAGATCACCATGTGCAATGCCAAGCGTCGGCTGGAGTGGTGTAAAGCTCGCCGCCATTGGACTCTGGAGCAGTGGAAACGCGTTCTTTGGAGTGATGAATCACGCTTCACCATCTGGCAGTCCGACTTACAAATATGGGTTTGCCGGATGCCAGGAGAACTCTACCTGCCAGAAGGCACAGTGCCAACTGTAAAGTTTGGTGGAGGAGGAATAATGGTCTGGGGCTGTTTTTCATGGTTTGGGATAGGCCCCTTAGTTCCAGTGAAGGGAAACATTAACGCTACAGCATAGAATGACATTCTAGATGATTCTGAGCTTCCAACTTTGTTGAAATAGTTTGGGGAAGGTCCTGTTTCAGCATGACAATGCCCCCATGCACAGAGCGAGGTCCATACAGAAAAGGTTTGTCAAGATTGGTGTGGAAGAACCCTGACCTCAACCCCATCAAACACCTTTGGGATGAATTGGAACGCTGACTGCGAGCCAGGCATAATCACCCAACATCATTGCCCAACGTCACTAATGCTCTTGTGGATGAATGGAAGCAAGTCCCCGCAGCAATGTTCCAACATCTAGTGGAAAGCCTTCCCAAAAGAGTGGAGGCTGTTATAGCCGCAAACAGGGGACCAACTCCATATTAATGCCCATCATTTTGAAATGAGCTGTTCGACGAGCAGGTGTCCACGTACTTTTGATCATGTAGTGTAATTAGGGTACAATTTGAAGAGAGTAAACTGACCCCAGATCTGTTGCTAAGGGCAATGTCTACTGGTAGCACCTTGTTGCCCTTGACGATGGGTCTCAGTAACACTCTTTATGCGTTGGCCAAGCAGAGCAGAACCCTGGGAGCGTTTAAGCTAGCCAGACATGCCTATGAGAAGCTCCAGGATCTCCACGTTCCCTCTCGCTTCCAGGAGTCAATGGACCTGGGCAGCCTTACCGTCCGCTCCAAACCATACCACGACAATGAGGTGTGTGTTTGCATGTGTACATGCGTGTCTGTGTATATGTGTGTATATTTACTTTTTTTAAAGTTCTATCTTATACTTTGTGTATTTTCACAAATGTGTGTATGTGTGTAACCCAGGACCTGATCCCCATGTGTTACCGCTGCTCCACCAACAACCCCCTGCTGAACAGCCAGGGCAGTGTGTGTATCAACTGCAAACAGCCCTTCATCTATTCAGCATCTTCATACGGTAGGTTGACACCAGTCTCTTAGTAAATGGATGTTTGGTTTCGAGGTGTGTTATTGATAATGTATCTCTGTACTGTAGAGGTCCTTCCTCTGGTGCAGTTCTACCTGGACAAGGGTATCGGTGATGAGGAGGCTGTGTCTCTTATTGACCTGGAGGTCCCTTGCATTGACAGGAAGGCTGCTCGCTGGCAGGAGATGAGCAGTGGGGGTATCCTTTACCTGATGCAGCGTACACAACTAACATCTACGCATTTCTCATTACCAGTTTTACCTAATGCGAATAGTCTGTATGTTAAGGTTGTGTGCTCATACATGTTTCCATACAGACACACATTACATACAGTATGTGTCCTTAGCAGAACCTTGATTCTGATTCTGCCCAGCACTTTGATTCTGATTCGGCCCAGCACTTTGATTCTGATTCGGCCCAGCACCTTGATTCTGATTCTGCCCAGCACCTTGATTCTGCCCAGCACCTTGATTCTGCCCAGCACCTTGATTCTGATTCTGCCCAGCACCTTGATTCTGCCCAGCACCTTGATTCTGCCCAGCACCTTGATTCTGCCCAGCATCTTAAGCTGTCAAGCTAAAGTAATCTTAGAGTTAGAGGGGCTCTTCTCTCTTGTCAGAATGACACTAACACCTCAGAGACCTCTCTGTCTGGGAGTAACCTGCATTAGCTGACACAGTGTTGGGGAGTAGTGAACTATATCTTATTCAAGTAGTAATTCAACTACATGTTGCAGTAGCTTGGTGGTAGTTGTTCTAAATTCAAATCTTGGTAGTGTTTTCAGTAGTTAATTACATACTATAGCCATGTAGTGGTGTCGCTAACTAATGGAACTATTCACTACTTTTTTTGCGAAAAGAAAATATGGGTGAAGTAGGCAGCAATTTCTTTTCTGTTTTGGCATCAGACCGGCCTAATTCTCACTTGAAATATAGTTTTTGTGTTTAATAGGCTAAATGACACATTATGTTAACATCTGTTTAGATATAATAATTTATCACAAAGTAGTTTGGATATATATCGTTTTTTCAAAGTAACTTGCTCTCTTTGACATGAATTAGAGCATCTTTGTTTTTCCCGATGTTGGTTGCATAAAGTGACTGCATGAGTCTGGTATACAGTGCATTCGGAAAGTATTCAAACCCCTTCCCATTTTCCACATTTTGTTACGTTACAGCCTTATTCTAAAATGGATTACATATATTTGTTTTCATCAATATACACACAATACCCCATAATGACAAAGTGAAAACTGACATTTTTGGATTTTTTTACATTTTATTTACATAAGTATTCAGACCCATTGCTATGAGACTCGAAATTAAGCTCAGGTGCATCCTGTTCCATTGATCATCCTTGAGCTGTTTCTACAACTTGGAGTCCACCTGTGGTAAATTCAATAGATTGGATATGATTCGGAAAGGCACACACCTGTCTATATAATGTCCCACAGTTGACAGTGCATGTCAGAGCAAAAACCAAGCCATGAAGTCGAAGGAATTGTCCGTAGAGCTCTGAGACAGGATTGTGTCGAGGCACAGATCTGGGGAAGGGTACCAAAACATTTCTGCAGCACTCCACCAATCAGGCTTTTATGGTAGAGTGGCCAGACGAAAGCCACTCCTCAGTAAAAGGCACATAACAGCCCTCCTGGAGTTTGCCAAAAGGCACCTAAAGACTCTCAGACCATGAGAAACAAGATTCTCTGGTCTGATGAAACCAAGATTGAACTCTTTGGCCTGAATGCCAAGCGTCACGTCTGCAGGAAACCTAGCACCATCCCTACGGTGAAGCATGGTGGTGGCATTATCATGCTGTGGGGATGTTTTTCAGTGGCAGGGACTGGGAGACTAGTCAGGATCGAGGGAAAGATGAACAGAGCAAAGTACTTAGAGATCTTTGATGAAAACCTGCTCCAGAGCGCTCAGGACCTTAGACTGGGGAGAAGGTTCATATTCCAACAAGACAACGACCCTAAGCACACAGCCAAGACAACGCAGGAGTGGCTTCGGGACAAGCCTCTGAATGTCCTTGAGTGGCCCAGCCAGAGCCCGGACTTGAACCTGATCGAACATCTGTGAAGAGACCTGAAAATAGCTGTGCAGCGACGCTCACCATCCAACCTGACAGAGCTTGAGAGGATCTGCAGAGAAGAATGGGAGAAACTCCTCAAATACAGGTGTGTCAAGCTTGTAGCGTCAAACCCAAAAAGACTTGAGGCTGTAATCACCTCCAAAGGTGCTTCAACAAAGTACTGAGTAAAGGGTCTGAAAACATATGTAAATGTGATATTTCATTTTTGGGTTTTTAATACATTTGCAAAAATGTCAAAAAAAATAATATTTTTTTCTTTGTCACTATAGGGTATTTGTGTGTGTGTGTGTGTGTGTGTGTGTGTGTGTGTGTGTGTGTGTGTGTGTGTGTGTGTGTGTGTGTGAGATTGATGAGGAAAAAAACCAACAATTTAATACATTTTAGAATAAGGCTATAACGTAACAAAATGTGTAAAAGTCAAGGGGTCTGAATACTTTCCTAATGAGCTGTACGTCGTGAGTGTGTGTGTGTGAGAGCAGAGAACGATGAGCAGAAGTGATAGGGTATGAAAGGGAGAATGTGAGAGGAGCAGCTTCCTTAACTGTATCAGAGTCCCAGTCTCTGAAGCTGGATGATGGCACAGAAGACATAGAGGAGGACCCCTTCATGGCCAAACTCAGCTTTGAGGTGAGGATAGGAAGGAGGGAGGTGAAACTAAAGGGAGAGTATAAATGAAAGGGGTCAGTATGTGTATATTCTAATATGTGAACCTGTGTGTGTGTATCTCCTTAACAGCAGGGGGGCTCTGACTTTGTCCCGGTGGTGGTGAGTCGCTCCGTGCTGAGGTCTATGAGCAGGAGGGATGTCCTAATCAAGCGCTGGCCCAAACCCCTGCAGTGGGAGTACTACCGCTCCTTACTGCCTGACGTCAGCATCACCATGTGCCCCTCCTGCTTCCAGGTACTGAATAGATGGAATATATATATATATACACACACACACATACACACATACACACACACACACACACACACACACACACACACACACACACACACACACACACACACACACACACACACACACACACACACACACACACACACACACACACACACACACACACACACAGCATTGAGCTTCATGCCTCCCTCACCACTATCACACACACACACTCACCACTATCACACACACACACACTCACCCCTATCACACACACACACTCACCCCTATCTCACACACACACACTTACTCACCCCTATCATACACTCACTCACCCCCAGGTGCTGTACTTGGGTGAAAAATTATTCTAATCATTAAAACATTACACACTACCGTCCCACACACACACCTTGGCTCTCCATGGCCCTCTGGCAGAATCTCTCTTCTAGCCTTAATCTTTCACTTATTTTTACTTTCTGCAGTGTTTCCTTTACCAGAAGTTAGATTTGGATAAAATGTTGCTATTGGCAGTGCTAGATGTTGTGTTACTGGTCTCTGCTACCTTCCTTAGAGAATCCCTGCTCTGCTCTGTGTTCTCTGACCCATGCTTCCTGTCTTCTCTGGTGTGTTTCCTCTAGATGTTCCACAGTGAAGACTATGAGCTGCTTGTGCTTCAGCACAACTGCTGTCCCTACTGCCGTCGGCCCATCGATGAACCCAACTGACCTCCCCAAACTGTTCTAGAGTCAATTCATCCATCTCACAATTCATTCATATCTTCAGTTTCACTCTTGCTCTTCTGAGCAATGTTCCGTCCATATGCTGGCAGCCCCAAACCCTCATGGATGTTATTTCAGGAATGGGATTATGAAGATCATTATAGTCTGCAACAAAAGCACATCTTCAGCTGATCAATCCTATAGAATGAACAGGATGAGATCACACAGATTTACGAATGAACTCTTCTGTCTAATTAAAAAAAAAATTAAAACACTTATTTTAATTCACTGGTATTTATTGTTGCTGTTATGTGATGTGCACTTTGACTCTCTAGCATTCCACATTATTTAGGTAAATAGTCATGGTGTGATTTTTTTTTTTTTAAGAGTTGAATGTATTGTATTTTTATATTAAAGTCAAAAAAAATTTAATGAAAGGTTTCAATATTCTCAACTTGTTTTGTGCATGAGTGTGTGATTCAGGGTTAGAAATGTGCATAAGTGTGTGATTCAGGGTTAGAAATGTGCATGAGTGTGTGATTCAGGGTTAGAAATGTGTTTGAGTGTGTTTGCATCGGTGTGTGTTGATATTCTTCTCAGCGATCCACAGGCAGTCTGACAGCTTCACAGCTCTAACACCAGGTGTCTTACTGTCCCACACCTTACCACAGGATTACTGTGTGTGAGCTTACGCGCCATGCTACCAAAATTAATATGCCTGACAAAATCTTTCTGATGAGAGAGAGAGAGTGTGTGTGTGTGAGAGAGGATATGTGTGCAACAGAAACCGTTTTCTGCTCCTTTCCTAAGTGAGGTCCATATTATTCAGTGATTAAGGATTAGGTTACCACTGCTGCAAATGAGTTGGAACACTCCGGAAATTACATTTACACTCCCTCTTCTATAAAGCCTGCTAAATGATTCTCTGACAAAGTTGACACGTCAGGCTGTATAAGCAGACTGGTACAGTAGCCTTTAGGCGTCTAGGATAATGCAAATCTGACACCCTATTCTCCAGTGCATTACTTTTGGCATATGTGCTTTTCAGAAGAAGTCTGAGTTGCATTGGTCTTTGACTTAGCCTCCAGCAAACTTGATGACGTGTTCTTGTGAGGATGACATCGTCAGAGTATAACACTGCCTTTGAGTATACACACACTATACTCACGCTAGATGTTTTTCTCATGGATTAGTGTGTGTGACCTAAATCTGTCCATGCTGAGGTCCATGCATGTGCCTAATCCTAAGAGAGGGGCTCTTAAAAGGGCCTGCGCCCGCCTCGGGGGAGCTGCGCACACCACTTCTCATTGTCTGGATCTATCTATCCCCTCCATCCTACCTGGCCTCCAGCGAGAAAGAGCTCCTCTCAAGTCTGAGAAGGGACAGTGCTTTCTCTTTCCTCTCTCAAAATACTAGCGAGTACAGAGAAAGACACACTCCAGTAGAGAAACATACACACTTACATAGACACACACACCCCAACAGCTGCCGCCATGAACGGCACAGAGGGCCCAAACTTCTACGTGCCCTTATCTAACAAACCTGGGGTGGTGCAGAGCCCCTTTGAGTACCTTCAGTATTACCTAGCTGCACCCTGGAAGTACTCTCTCCTCACTTCCTACATGATCTTTCTTGTCACAGCCTTCCCTATCAACTTCTTACGCTCTACGTCACGCTGTAGCGCAAGACGCTACGGACCCCCCTACGGACATCCTGTTGAACTTGGCTGTCGCTGACCTCTCCATGGTGGTGGGGGGCTTCACTGTGACCCTCGCCACGGCCCTACAGGGCTACTTCTTCCTGGGCGTTACCAGATGCAACATTGAAGGATTCTTCACCACTATGGGAGGTAAGACATGGTGATGGTGGAGCCCTAGGCTGTAGTTGGGAGGTAAGACATGGTGGACCTTTGGGTGAGGTGTAGGTAGTAGTTGGGAGGTAAGACATGGTGGACCTTTGGGTGAGGTGTAGGTAGTAGTTGGGAGGTAAGACATGGTGGACCTTTGGGTGAGGTGTAGGTAGTAGTTGGGAGGTAAGACATGGTGGACCTTTGGGTGAGGTGTAGGTAGTAGTTGGGAGGTAAGACATGGTGGACCTTTGGGTGAGGTGTAGGTAGTAGTTGGGAGGTAAAACATGGTGGACCTTTGGGTGAGGTGTAGGTAGTAGTTGGGAGGTAAGACATGGTGGACCTTTGGGTGAGGTGTAGGTAGTAGTTGGGAGGTAAGACATGGTGGACCTTTGGGTGAGGTGTAGGTAGTAGTTGGGAGGTAAGACATGGTGGACCTTTGGGTGAGGTGTAGGTAGTAGTTGGGAGGTAAGATATGGGGGACCTTTGGGTGAGGTGTAGGTAGTAGTTGGGTAGGTAAGACATGGTGGACCTTTGGGTGAGGTGTAGGTAGTAGTTGGGAGGTAAGACATGGTGGACCTTTGGGTGAGGTGTAGGTAGTAGTTGGGAGGTAAGACATGGTGGACCTTTGGGTGAGGTGTAGGTAGTAGTTGGGAGGTAAAACATGGTGGACCTTTGGGTGAGGTGTAGGTAGTAGTTGGGAGGTAAGATATGGGGGACCTTTGGGTGAGGTGTAGGTAGTAGTTGGGAGGTAAGACATGGTGGACCTTTGGGTGAGGTGTAGGTAGTAGTTGGGAGGTAAGACATGGTGGACCTTTGGGTGAGGTGTAGGTAGTAGTTGGGAGGTAAGATATGGGGGACCTTTGGGTGAGGTGTAGGTAGTAGTTGGGTAGGTAAGACATGGTGGACCTTTGGGTGAGGTGTAGGTAGTAGTTGGGAGGTAAGATATGGGGGACCTTTGGGTGAGGTGTAGGTAGTAGTTGGGTAGGTAAGACATGGTGGACCTTTGGGTGAGGTGTAGGTAGTAGTTGGGAGGTAAGACATGGTGGACCTTTGGGTGAGGTGTAGGTAGTAGTTGGGAGGTAAAACATGGTGGACCTTTGGGTGAGGTGTAGGTAGTAGTTGGGTAGGTAAGACATGGTGGACCTTTGGGTGAGGTGTAGGTAGTAGTTGGGAGGTAAAACATGGTGGACCTTTGGGTGAGGTGTAGGTAGTAGTTGGGAGGTGTCGTGTCTTTGGGGTACCATTAAACTGAAGACATGTTTATCAATTAACTCCCTGTAATTATTATCACGCGATTAAACTGATTAATCGTTTAACTATAATTAACTAGGAGATCGGGGCACCAAGGAAAATATTCAGATTACAAAGTTATAATTTTCCTAATATAACTTTCCTATAGTATAACATTGTATATTATATTATAGTATAGGCCGATTATCTTCTGGTTTAAATGGTGTATTTTACCTCGCATCCAGTCTCATTCCAAACGTCGTAAATTGTTATATCTGCACGAACCCAGCCTTTACTAAGAGTCATCCATACATTAATTGTCTTAAAATCATTTATTTACTAAACTAAGTAATTCACAGAAAGCATACAAACAGTAATTATCATCACAAAGAATTGGTAGAGTAATGTGCCCTAGTGGGCTAAACAGGCATGGCTGGTGTCTTGTTCAACAATGGGTCATAAATGGTCAGCTGAGGAGACACACAGAGTTCATTAATATTAACCTGTTGGGGGTAGGGGGCAGTATTGACACGGCCGGATAAAAAACGTACCCGATTTAATCTGGTTACTACTCCTGCCCAGTAACTAGAATATGCATATAATTATTGGCTTTGGATAGAAAACACCCTAAAGTTTCTAAAACTGTTTGAATGGTGTCTGTGAGTATAACAGAACTCATATGGCAGGCAAAAACCTGAGAAGATTCTGAACAGGAAGTGCCCTCTCTGACAAGATCTTGTTCTTCTTGTCTCTGTTTATTGAAGACTGAGGATCTTAGCTGTAACGTGACACTTCCTACGCCTCCCATAGGCTCTCAGAGCCCGGGAAAAAGCTGAATGATATCGAGGCAGCCCCAGGCTGAAACACATTTACGCTTTTGGCAAGTGGCCGATCAGAGGACAATGGGCTTAGGCGCGTGCACGAGTTGACCCCGTGCTTTATTTTCTTTCCTCTTTTTACCTAAACGCAGATTCCCGGTTGGAATATTATCGCTTTTTTACGAGAAAAATGGCATAAAAATTGATTTTAAACAGCGGTTGACATGCTTCGAAGTACGGTAATGGAATATTTAGAATTTTTTTGTCACGAAATGCGCCATGCTCATCACCCTTATTTACCCTTTCGGATAGTGTCTTGAATGCACGAACAAAACGCCGCTGTTTGGATATAACAATGGATTATTTGGGACCAAACCAACATTTGTTATTGAAGTAGAAGTCCTGGGAGTGCATTCTGACGAAGAACACCAAAGGTATTAACATTTTTCTTATAGTAAATCTGACTTTGGTGAGTGCTAAACTTGCTGGGTGTCTAAATAGATAGCCCTGTGATGCCGGGCTATCTACTGAGAATATTGCAAAATGTGCTTTCACCAAAAAGCTATTTTAAAATCGGACATATCGAGTGCATAGAGGAGTTCTGTATCTATAATTCTTAAAATAATTGTGATGCTTTTTGTGAACGTTTATCGTGAGTAATTTAGTACATTTTTTGTAAATTCACCGGAAGTTCGCTAGTTCTGAACGTCACATGCTAATGTAAAAAGCTGTTTTTTGATATAAATATGAACTTGATTGAACAAAACATGCATGTATTGTATAACATAATGTCCTAGGTGTGTCATCTGATGAAGATCATCAAAGGTTAGTGCTGCATTTAGCTGTCTTCTGGGTTTTTGTGACATTATATGCTAGCTTGAAAAATGGGTGTCTGATTATTTCTGGCTGGGTACTCTGCTGACATAATCTAATGTTTTGCTTTCGTTGTAAAGCCTTTTTGAAATCGGACAGTGTGGTTAGATTAACGAGAGTCTTGTCTTTAAAATGCTGTAAAATAGTCATATGTTTGAGCAATTGAAGTAATAGCATTTCTAAGGTATTTGAATAACGTGCCACAGGATTCCACTGGCTGTTACGTAGGTGGGACGATTTCGTCCCGCCGGCCCTAGAGAAGTTAGCAATTGATATGCTAATCCTTTGTACATGAACGCTCACTCATTCGGGAACAACTGCAATCAATATATATTTACGCACAGTGTGTCGTCGGGATCCTTGTTGAAGAGTCGTTCTATTGGAGAGTTCTCTCTCTCTCTCTCTCTCGGTTAGAATGGATCTTTCAAAGCGACATTCATTAATGTCGTTATAGAATGGATGTTTCGTTGGTCTTCGCGTTCAATGATATAATTTCTAGCTGAAGACTATTAATTAATATCAAAGACTTGTTGTTCTTATTCTGTCGGTATCAATAGTCTAAACTATACCACGTGGTATAGTTCACTTTCAGTCGTGGAATTGGATGGTCAAACCTATTGGCCAACTCGCAATGGAGTGGAGGCCTGGTCTCCAGAAAGTAAATCAGGGTGGGGTTTTATAGTGAACATAGAACAGGCTTGTCAAATGACACCTGGTCCTGTCTGTGTCCCTGGGGGCGTGCCGATGACTGATTTTAATCTTTGACCATAAATACATTCGATCACATTAACATCAGTACACAGCATCTCAATGTATCACAAATAGCTTTATCCTTATTAATACATTCTATACAACCATTTGGATGCAAGTCCTGATGTTGAGGCTATTATATAAACAGTTTTATGGTAATATGGCTATGTTGTCTCTTCTGAGTATCACAGAATTGTACCAAGCGGACCAGTTCGTAGCTGGATTCTTCACCAATCTTCCATACCTTCTCCAGAACATACATGTCATTCGGTTCCCCAATTCTGTGAGTTGGAAGAATTTCCTGTGTCTCTCTATGAACCATGTGGCAAGAGATTCTCCTCTAGAATTTTACCACCCCTTCACACAGGGCCTGGGTGGGGGGAGGTAGGTTGGGGGATGGTGCAAGGGGGAGGGGGTCAACTGTCCTCCCTGTACTCAAAGAGGCCAACGTCATGACAGAGGTAAACCATGGTGGACCTTTGGGTGAGGTGTAGGTAGTAGTTGGGTAGGTAAGACATGGTGGACCTTTGGGTGAGGTGTAGGTAGTAGTTGGGAGGTAAGACATGGTGGACCTTTGGGTGAGGTGTAGGTAGTAGTTGGGAGGTAAGATATGGGGGACCTTTGGGTGAGGTGTAGGTAGTAGTTGCCACGAGCCACAGGGTAAGATATTTTGGTTTCCATAATGGTTAGGATTAGGCTAGGGGAATCTGATCCTAGAACTGTGGTTGAGTAACTTTTCCCTAAAGGGGTGCCTGGCTGGTTTTCGCCAGGTGCAACCTCAATGCACCTTGAGCTCAATGACTTTAAAATCCGGTGCCGAATATTTTTTTCCCCGAATATCAAGACCACCCATGTATTTAGAATAATTTGAATAGCACCCGCACCCCCAGCATACCTTTCTTGTGAAGACTTAAATAAAGCCCAGGACCTTATGAGATATGCATTTTTACACCTGTTTTCTGTGACTGAGGTGACAGCAGATGTATAGACCTTACAGAATAACTGAAGCTTTGTGTTGAAGTGCAGCTGTTATCACATCAACTGTTCCAATAGCTGCAGGTGCAAGTTGCTGGTTGAGATCATATAAATGCATGAAAAAGTAGATTTGCCAATATCACTTACTGTACCCTATGTACTTTAGATATAGAGTAGCATCTGTTCTGTTTTAAGTCTTCTGCCTGTGTCCAATATATTCAGAATAGTTTGTCTAAATATTTTCTGCACATGAGTATGTATGCTGAGTATGTGTTTCTGACTTGCTGTGTGTCGCAGAGGAAATCTCCCTTTGGTCTCTGGTGTTATTGGCCATTGAGCGTTATATCGTGGTTTGTAAACCAATGACCAACTACCGCTTCAATGAGTGGCCCGCCATTGTGGGTGTGGCCTTCACCTGGATCATGGCTCTCCCCTGCGCTGTGCCTCCATTGTGTTGCCGGTCCAGGTAGATCACCCGCTAAATACCCCCCAAATAGCATCTCCTACTAGTCTTACCTTAAACGTCACCTTAATAAGAAATGGGAATGGGCCGATGGCTGGTAGATCTCAGGGGCAATACTTCTTTATAATACATATAACATAAAACATTTTTTAAATGAGGTGTGCGGGTGCACGTGTGTATAGGTCCATCCCAGAGGGTATGCAGTGTTCCTGTGGAATTAACTACTACAGCATACATCTTGTTCGCCCTCCACTTCTACATCCCTCTGGTCATCATCAGCTTCTGCTACGGCCTTCTGCTCTGTAGCGTCCGCATGGGACAACGACAAACCACACACACTGTCACTGAAGACCAGTAAACACACAGGACTACTATATCTCCACATACGTGTGTGTGTGTGTGTGTGTGTGTGTGTGTGTGTGTGTGTGTGTGTGTGTGTGTGTGTGTGTGTGTGTGTGTGTGTGTGTGTGTGTGTGTGTGTGTGTGTGTGTGTGTGTGTGTGTGTCCGTCCGTCCGTCCGTCCGTCCGTCCGTCCGTCCGTTCGTTCAGGCGGCAGCCCTGCAGCAGGAGTCAGAGACCACTCAGAGGGCAGAGAAGGAAGTGACCCGTATGGTGATTGCCATGGGCATCACATTTCTGATATGCTGGGTGCCCTATGCCACCATGGCTTGGTACATCTTTGCCAACCAGGGCACCATCATGATGAGGCCGAGCTGGTTAGCTCTTAACCCTTGGCTCGGACCAGGTCCTGAGTGTAAACAGATGGACCCGCAAAGAAACTCTGCAGGGAGAAGCCACCTCCTGAGTGCGAGAGTGTGTGTGTGTGTGTGTGTGTGTGTGTGTGTGTGTGTGTGTGTAAAAAGCTCTGGAGACATGACTAGTGTTAATACTGTAAAGGTAAGGATGGTACATGTGACGTGGAAATAAAGTTGTTAAATATCCTACAATAAAAATGTGAACTTTCTTTTTCATACCTGTTTCATTCATAGGGGAGCATTTACAGTACTAGTGTTTCTGAAAGAGTCCAGATGCCCATTGGGTTGTTGGGTGGCATGCACAACCAGTCAAAAAGCACTAACAAAACACTCCATCACTGCCCTGTGGTTTACAAATGTCGCTTTGCTGAACCATTCTAAGTTTGCATAGGTATTGATGAAAACAGACATTTTAATACTGATACGAAACAAAACATTTCAACATTTTATACCGTATTATAGCTCTGTAGTAGCATTTATTTTCACAAACTCTGACAATTGTCATTTTGGCATCACATGTACGGTCATGTCAGACAGTTGTCCCTCTTTCATTAACTGAAGGTCATAGTTTTACTCTAAATGTCCCTCTTGGTCAAAATCTACCTTCATTCTCAGTCACAAAACAGATCAACCTGCCTTCACATAAACACATCACATGTAATTCTTCCCATTGAACTACACTCCATCTGATCCAACAGAGTCCAGTCTCTTTGCAAACAGGTCTGTGGCACATGAAACATTAGGTAATAAATCCTCTCAATACTACTCTACTCCTCCGGAACCCATCACCAACCTGCAAAGCACATTGGGACTTGTAGTTCAAAGCACCGTTGGAGTTCTTTGCCATTTCCACCAATCAAACCTGAGAACAGTGCAGGTTGTAATAAGATGGGAAGAGTTTCTCATTCACATATCGTTGAACAGGCCACTCAGAAAACATTAGAACAGATCTATAAATATTGCTATGGACATTTACAATACAGTACAGTGCATCATTGGCTCATCCTCCAACAGAAGGGGGGTCAGTGCGTAAGATGGCCGCCGGGGCTCCAGGTCCCAGAGGCTGTGACATCATCCAGAATAAGGCCCATCTCCCAGTGCCTCCATCTCTAACTCCACTATGCTTCAGGTCAAAGCAGTGTGAAACCAGAGTGAGATCCAAGCCAGGTGTGAACAGACAAGATACCAGATTGGGTTGATATCCAAGTGTGAGTAGAAGAGTCAATACAGTCACCCTCACCCAGACAAAGACATAATCCAGAGATTCTGCACGTGATATAAAGGACGTGGGTTTCAATTCCTCAGTATCTCAACATACGCTTAGTCCAAGGTACATTCTTAGGACATGTCTTAATCCATGGTACAGTGCTCCCAATCAGGTTTCTGAGGCAGTCTTGGGTTGAGGTGTTACAGTGAAGCTCAAGCTGCCATCTCTTCCAGTCTTAAAGCAAAATATTTCTTAAAGCAAAGAGTTCCTTCTTGTCTTTGGGCTCTATAAACTCTATAGACAGAAGGGATATTTGTAGGGTAGACAGACAGGGGTTTTTCTAGATCCTGTACCCCAGCTAGGGCGGAGGCAGCCTGGGGGAATGGTCTGGGGTGGAGGCTGGGTGGAGGGAGACTCAGGCCTCACTGCTACACTCATAGATGTTGTCCTCCACCAGAGCAATGACCTGCTCAAACTTGTGGTGCAGCTGAGTACGCTTCGCTGTGGGGTTGGACTCCAGAGCACTCACCACCTGACAGAGAGACAGAGAGAGAGAGACAGAGAGACAGAGAGAGAGAGAGACAGAGAGAGAGAGAGAGAGAGAGAGAGAGAGACAGAGAGAGACAGAGAGAGAGAGAGAGAGAGAGAGAGAGAGAGAGAGAGAGAGAGAGAGAGAGAGAGAGAGAGAGAAAAAAAAAAGTTCAGACAATAACCAAGCCAGAAACCTTAAAAAAAAGTATCTACCCACAGTTAGAGAATGAGAGCTGGAGAGATAGATAAAGAGTTAGAAATATAAAGAGAGAAAGACTACTTTCAGTAGCCCTCAAGCGATCATGCATTCTACAGCATAGGACAGAAACTCAACCACCTGTCAGGACAGAGAAAGAGAGTACTTCAGCAGTTCTTCAGCCTTCACGCATGCCTCTCCCCCACAAAAGCCTTTCCTGTTCACAAACTATTTACAAAACCAACATCTGCGCTGCCTTTCAAGCCTGATAGTTGTCATGCGTTCAGTGGGTGTTACTGGCAGCGTGTGCCCAGCGAGAGGGCTGAGTGAGAGAATGTGTAATCAGGGGTGATTCATAGAGAGTCCCAGGGAAACCTCTGAACCCCTAGTGTCTGCTGGTACAGTAGAATGGCAGTGAACAGCTAAACACTGTTATGATGAGGGCCCTCCATTAACACACAATCACTGTCTCAACCACTCCACGGAACAGTAGGGGTGTGTGTGTGGGGGGGGGGGTTTAACCGATAGGGGTGGTTGATGATGAGGTATTGTGAGGGAAAGGTAAGGGTTGTGGGGGCGGAGAGTTGAGAAGAGGGTGTCACAAGCCCTGTGCTGTTGGCTATGTATTTGGTTGAGGAGGTTTAAGAGAATATGGATCAGGTCTTTATATATATATATATATATAGAAATAAAGGTAAAAAAATAAATAAAATAAGAAATATATATATATATATTTCTTATTTTATTTCTTTTTTTACCTTTATTTAACTAGGCAAGTCAGTTAAGAACAAGTTCTTATTTACAATGACGGCCTAACGGGGAACAGTGGGTTAACTGCCTTGATCATTCGATCCAGGGATTCGATCCAGCAACTTTTTGGTTACTGGCCCAATGCTCTAACCAGCCCCATGTGCTGTCGGTGTGGAGGGATATTTTGGATCTCCTGGGTTGGTTAAAGGCTTGTGAGTAAGCATTTCACTGTAAGGTCTACTACACCAGTTGTATTCGGTGCATGAGAGAAATACAATTTGATCTTTAAGGATACGTGATCTCCTGTACTGACGCTCACTCACTCACTCACTCACTCACTCACTCACTCACTCACTCACTCACTCACTCACTCACTCACTCACTCACTCACTCACTCACTCACTCACTCACTCACTCACTCACTCACTCACTCACTCACTCACTCACTCACTCACTCACTCACTCACTCTCTCTCAGCATGGGAAACATATGCTACCATTGCCAAAGCAAGTGAAGTAGATAACAAAATTGAAATAAAAAATGTACAGTAAACATTACACTCATAGAAGTTCCAAAAGAATAAGACATTTCAAATGTCATATTATGTCAATCTACAGTGTTGTAATGATGTGCAAATAGGTAAAAAAGGGAAAATAAATAAACATAAATATGGGTTCTATTTATAATGGTGTTTGTCCTTCACTGGTTGCCCTTTTCTTGTGGCAACAGGTCACAAATCTCCCTGCTGTGATGGCACACTGTTGTATTTCATCCAGTAGATATGGGAGTTTATCAAAATTGGGTTTGTTTTCGAATTCTTTGTGGATCTGTGTAATCTGAGGGAAATATGTGTCTCTAATATGGTCATACATTTGGCACGAGGTTAGGAAGTGCAGCTCAGTTTCGACCTCATGTTGTGGGCAGTGTGCACATAGCCTATCTTCTCTTGAGAGCTAGGTCTGCCTACTGTGGCCTTTCTCAATAGCAAGGCTATGCTCACTGAGTCTGTACAGAGTCAAACGCTTTCCTTAAGTTTGGGTCAGTCACAGTGGTCAGGTATTCTGCCACTGTGTACTCTCTGTTTGGGACGAAATAGCATTGTAGTTTGCTCTGTTTTTTTTGTTAATTCTTTCCAATGTGTTCTCTCTCTCTCAAATCCATGTGGAATGAAGACTGGTGATAAGGCTGGAGATGGGGCCAGTTTAAACATGTGTCAAACAGCTAATCCAGGTCAGTGGTAGTGGGATCTTACCTGGTTCCTGTATTTCTTGGCGTATTTGTAGATCTCCGTCAAGGCCAGGTTGGTGTTGAACTCATTTCTGTATTTCTACGAAACGGAAAACAGCGTCAGCGTTTCGTCACAATATCAATCCTTCAAACATTGTCAGCTCAAAAAGCAATAGACAGAGATACAGATTCAACGTTGTAGCACGGTTAAATGCAGAGACAGTCCGCCACCAAGGCTAACACATTACATCTATCAATCAATGAATTAATACTTTTATTGATCTGCCACCCCTCTCTCACCCGTGACTCCTCGGCCAAGTGGGCGTTCATCTCCTGCTCACTCAGTGGCGCCATCTCATGGATCTGTTTGTAATAGCACTGTACCCTCTTCTTGTATTCTGGGATCTCCTTGGCATACAGCAGCTTGTTAGTGGGAGAGTCCTGAAACCAGAGAAGAAGTCCTCTTTAGTCAAAGTAACCTCCAGAAAGACAATTCCCATAGACGGCCTCATAGAGAAGTGAGATTTGAAAATTCCTAATAAGACCATTTAGTCATCACCTTTGAGCACAAATCATCCAGCCGAAGCCATTACAATTGTATATTCATCCAATGTCTGTCATGTTTTTGAATGATGTGATGACGTCATCACTTCTCACGCTGCTTTCTGTGCGCACTGAGTGCTAGTGCATTTGTCAGTTGGGCAGAGTAAACCAGATGCAACCCGGATATAGATGGTCCATGAATCTGCGTATGCGAACATGAGTAGAATACGTTGAAAACAATGGTCAGCCATCTTTTATAGCTCAGTGGTCCAGTCGCGCGCCAGTATATGGTGAGTGAGGTCGATGGTCAGTGAGTTGTTAACATGACTGTGGGCAGCATGGTCTGTGGTCAAAGTGTGGTTGGTCTATGGAAGCTTCTCTAATGTCAAACATGTAAAGTGTGGTGTACCGCATGGCAGCTCTCTAGGCCCTCTACTCTTTTCTATTTTTTACTAATGATCTGCCACTGGCATTAAACAAAGCATGTGTGTCCATGTAGGCTAATGATTCAACCATATATGCATTAGCAACCACAGCTAATGAAGTCCCTAAAACTCTTAAAAAATTGTTAGTCTGTTTTGGAATGGGTGGTCAGTAATAAACTAGCCCTGAACATCTCTAAAACTAAGAGCATTGTTTTTGGTATAAATCATTCCCTATGTTCTAGACCTCAGCTGAATCTGGTAATGCATTGTGTGGCTGTTGAACAAGTTGAGGAGACTAAATTACTTGGTGTTACATTAGATTGTAAACAGTCATGGTCAAAACATGTAGATTCAATGGTTGTAAAGATGGGGAGAGGTCTGTCCATAATAAAGAGATGCTTTGACAGCACACTCCAAAAAGCAAGTCCTGCAAGGGTCTTTTCACAGTCCCCAAATCCAGAACAGATTCAAGAAAGCGTACAATACTATATAGAGCTATTATTGCATGGAACTCCGTTCCATCTCATATTGCTCACATGAACAGCAAGCCTGGTTTAAAAAAAAAACTGTAAAGCAACATCTCACGGCACAACGCCTCTCCCCTATTTGAACTAGATATTTTGTGTGTTGTATTAAAATATACAGTTGAAGACGGAATTTTACATACACTTAGGTTGGAGTCATTAAAACTTTTTTCAACCACTACACAAATTTCTTGTTAACCTGTTATGGCTAGGGGGCAGTATTTTCACGGCTGGATAAAAAACGTACCCGATTTAATCTGATTATTACTCCTGCCCAGAAACTAGAATATGCATATAATTATTAGCTTTGGATAGAAAACACTCCAAAGTTTCTAAAACTGTTTGAATGGTGTCTGTGAGTATAACAGAACTCATATGTCAGGCCAAAACCTGAGAAGATTCTGTACAGTAAGTACCCTGTCTGACCATTTCTTGGCCTTCTTTGTCATCTCTATCCATTACAAAGGATCTCTGCTGTTACGTGACACTTCCTACGGCTCCAATGGGCTCTCAGAGCCCGGGAAAAAGCTAATGACGTAATTCAAAGCCCTGGCTGAAACACACGAGCGCTTTTGCTAAGTGGTCTATCAGCGGACAAAGGAATTAGGCGCGTGCCCGAGTCGACCCCATGCTGTATTTTCTTTCGTCTGTTTACCTAATTGCAGATTCCCGGTCGGAATATTATCGCTTTTTTATGAGAAAAATTGCATAAAAATTGATTTTAAACAGCGGTTGACATGCTTCGAAGTACGGTAATGAAATATTTAGAAATCTTTTGTCACGAAATGCGCCATGCGCACGACCCTTATTTACCATTCGGATAGTGTCTAGAACGCACAAACAAACGCCGCTGTTGGACATAACTATGGATTATTTTGGACCAAACCAACATTTGTTATTGAAGTAGAAGTCCTGGGAGTGCATTCTGACGAAGAACATCAAAGGTAATCAAACTTTTCTAATAGTAAATCTGATTTTGGTGAGTGCTAAACTTGGTGGGTGTCTAAATAGCTAGCCCTGTGATGCCGGGATATCTACTGAGAATATTGTAAAATGTGCTTTCACCGAAAAGCTATTTTAAAATCGGACATATCAAGTGCATAGAGGAGTTCTGTATCTATAATTCTTAAAATAATTGTTATGTTTTTTTGTGAACGTTTATCGTGAGTAATTTAGTAAATTCACCAGAGGTTTGCGGGGGGTATGCTAGTTCTGAACGTCACATGCTAATGTAAAAAAGCTGTTTTTTGATATAAATATGAACTTGATTGAACAAAACATGCATGCATTGTATAACATAATGTCCTAGGGTTGTCATCTGATGAAGATCATCAAAGGTTAGTGCTGCATTTACCTGTGGTTTTGTTTTTTGTGACATTATATGCTAGTTTGAAAAATGGGTAGTCTGATTATTTCTGGCTGGGTACTCTGCTGACATAATCTAATGTTTTGCTTTCGCTGTAAAGCCTTTTTGAAATCGGACAGTGTGGTTAGATTAACGAGAGTCTTGTCTTTAAAATGGTGTAAAATAGTCATATGTTTGAAAAATGGAAGTTTTCGGATTTTAGAGGAATTTGTATTTTGCGCCACGCCCATCATTGGATATTGGAGCAGGTGTTCCGCTAGCGGAACATCTAGATGTAAGATTAACAAACTATAGTTTTGGCAAGTCGGTTAAGACATCTACTTTGTGCATGACAAGTAATTTTCCCAACAATTTCAACAACATGGGACCATGCAGCCGTCATACCGCTCAGGAAGGAGACGCATTCTGTCTCCGAGAGATGAACGTACTTTGGTGCGAAAAGTGCAAATCAATCCCAGAACAACAGCAAAGGACCTTGTGAAGATGCTGGAGGAAACAGGTACAAAAGTATCTATATCCACAGTAAAACGAGTCCTATATTGACATAACCTGAAAGGCCGCTCAGCAAGGAAGAAGCCACTACTCCAAAACCCGCCATAAAAAAGCCAGACTACGGGTTTGCAACTGCACATGGAGACAAAGATCGTACTTTTTGACAAAATGTCCTCTGGTCTGATGAAACAAAAATAGAACTGTTTGGCCATAATGACCATCGTTATGATTGGAGGAAAAAGGGGGAGCCTTGCAAGCCGAAGAACACCATCCCAACCATGAAGCACGGGGGTGGCAGCATCATGTTGTGGGGGTGCTTTGCTGCAGGAGGGACTAGTGCACTTCACAAAATAGATGGCATCATGAGGGAAAAAGTACGTAGATTTATTGAAGCAACATCTCAAGACATCAGTCAGGAAGTTAACCTGTTGGGGGTAGGGGGCAGTATTGACACGGCCGGATAAAAAACGTACCCGATTTAATCTGGTTACTACTCCTGCCCAGTAACTAGAATATGCATATAATTATTGGCTTTGGATAGAAAACACCCTAAAGTTTCTAAAACTGTTAGAATGGTGTCTGTGAGTATAACAGAACTCATATGGCAGGCCAAAACCTGAGAGGATTCTGAACAGGAAGTGGCCTGTCTGACAAGTTGTTGTTCATCTTGGCTCTTTTTATTGAAGACTGAGGATCTTTGCTGTAACGTGACACTTCCTACGGCTCCCATAGGCTCTCAGAGCCCGGGAAAAAGCTGAATGATATCGAGGCAGCCTCTGGCTGAAACACATTATCGCTTTTGGCAAGTGGCTGATCAGAGGACAATGGGCTTAGGCGCGTGCCCGAGTCGACCCCATGCTTTATTTTCTTTCGTCTGTTTACCTAAATGCAGATTCCCGGTCAGAATATTATCGCTTTTTTACGAGAAAAATGGCATAAAAATTGATTTTAAACAGCGGTTGACATGCTTCGAAGTACGGTAATGGAATATTTAGATTTATTTTGTCACGAAATGCTCCATGCTCGTCACCCTTCTTTACCCTTTCGGATAGTGTCTTGAACGCACAAACAAAACGCCGCTATTTGGATATAACAATGGATTATTTGGGACCAAACCAACATTTGTTATTGAAGTAGAAGTCCTGGGAGTGCATTCTGACGAAGAACAGCAAAGGTAATAACATTTTTCTTATAGTAAATCTGACTTTGGTGAGTGCTAAACTTGCTGGGTGTCTAAATAGCTAGCCCTGTGATGCCAGGCTATCTACTTAGAATATTGCAAAATGTGCTTTCACCGAAAAGCTATTTTAAAATCGGACATATCAAGTGCATAGAGGAGTTCTGTATCTATAATTCTTAAAATAATTGTGATGCTTTTTGTGAACGTTTATCGTGAGTAATTTAGTAAATTTTTTGTAAATTCACCGGAAGTTTGCGGGGGGGTATGCTAGTTCTGAATGTCACATGTTAATGTTAAAAGCTGTTTTTTGATATAAATATGAACTTGATTGAACAAAACATGCATGTATTGTATAACATAATGTCCTAGGTGTGTCATCTGATGAAGATCATCAAAGGTTAGTGCTGCATTTAGCTGTCTTCTGGGTTTTTGTGACATTATATGCTAGCTTGAAAAATGGGTGTCTGATTATTTCTGGCTGGGTACTCTGCTGACATAATCTAATGTTTTGTTTTCGTTGTAAAGCCTTTTTGAAATCGGACAGTGTGGTTAGATTAACGAGAGTCTTGTCTTTAAAATGGTGTAAAATAGTCATATGTTTGAGAAATTGAAGTAATAGCATTTCTAAGGTATTTGGATAACGCGCCACGGGATTCCACTGGCTGTTACGTAGGTGGGACGAAATCGTCCCACTGGCCCTAGAGAAGTTAAAGCTTGGTCGCAAATGGGTCTTCCAAATGGACAATGATCCCAAGCATACTTCCAAAGTTGTGGCAAAATGGCTTAAGGACAACAAAGTCAAGGTATTGTAGTGGCCATCACAAAGCCCTGACCTCAACCCTATAGAAAATGTGTGGGCAGAACTGAAAAAGCGTGTGCAAGCAAGGAGGCCTACAAACCTGACTCAGTTACACCAGCTCTGTCAGGAGGAATGGGCCAAAATTCACCCAACTTATTGTGGGAAGCTTGTGGAAGGCTACCCGAAACGTTTGACCCAAGTTAAACAATTTAAAGGCAATGCTACCAAATACTAATTGAGTGTATTTAAACTTCTGACCCACTGGGAATATGATGAAAGAAATAAAAGCTGAAATAAATCATTCTCTCTACTATTATTCTGACATTTCACATTCTTAAAATAAAGTGGTGATCCTAACTGACCTAAGATAGGGAATTTTTACTAGGATTAAATGTCAGGAATTGTGAAAAACTGAGTTTAAATGTTTTTGGCTAAGGTGTATGTAAACTTCCGACTTCAACTGTAAGCTATGTGTGCCTTTTTTAAATGTATGTAGTTCTGTCCTTGAGCTATTCTTGTCTATTAATGTTCTGTATAATGTCATGTTTCATGTTTTGTATGGACCTCAGGAAGAGTAGCTGCTGCTTTTGCAACAGCTAATGCGGATCCTAATAAAATACCAAAAAATCGACGGTTGATGTACGGTCCATGGTCACAGCGAGTGGTTGGTGTTATCAGTGTGTGGTAGGTCAGCACCTCCCTGTACTGAGACAATGAAGAGAGGGCCAAGGGTTTCCTCTCCTCACAATAGGAAAGTTAAACAACCAGGCCAGACATAACAAATCATATCCACAGCCACAGAGAACCAGGCCAGACATTTTTCTTTATTTATTTAACACTTATTTTACCAAGTGAGTTGACTGAGAACACATTCTCATTTACAGCAACGACCTGGGGAATAGTTACAGGGGAGAGGAGGCAATGAATGCGCCAATTGGAAGACATAACAAACCATGTGCACAGCCACAGAGAACCAGGACAGACATAAACCATGTCCACATCTACAGAAAACCAGGCCAGACATAAACTATGTCCACAGCCACAGAGAACCAGGACAGACATTGATCATGTCCACATCTACAGAAAGCCAGGCCAGACATAAACCATGTCCACAGCCACAGAGAACCAGGACAGACATAACAATCGATCCTTCTACTTACATCTGCTACTTCTACAAGATACTGACAGCATTTACAATGGTACTGAACGCATTATTGAATCTTTAAGAAAGCTTCACTTGTAAGGTATTGGGTTGAGCATACAGACATGCATTTGTGTGTGCGTGTGTGTGGTATCGCGCCTAGGAAGACTCCAGCCACTGTCCCTCCTCATGATAGGGATCCCTCTCTTCCTGTCCACAAGGTCATTTCCTATGGTTCCTCCATCTGCCTGGCGACCCCCTGTGACCCCTAGCACCCCCCACCCCTCCCTGTCTGTCTGCAGGACACCAGATAAGGTTTCTGTGGAAACAACTCTGTTTCCAAGCCTTCTCTCAACCCTGCAGAGCAACGGCTAATCCAGATCCCTTACTGACCTGTCCTGTCCCCTGACCACCACACACACACACACACACACACACACACACACACACACACACACACACACACACACACACACACACACACACACACACACACACACACACACACACACACACACACACACACACACACACACACACACACACACACACACACGATGGTTAATCCAGACCTTTTCTGCCCTGCTCTTCCTATGCTGAACACTCAAGCAGAGAAAAGAGTTAAGTCTCCACTCAGACAGTCTAATACCTTTCTGTCTTATCTAAAGAACAGTAAACATCTATACACAGACAGCACAGCTGAGGACACCAGGTCTTCCCAATAACAGACAGAGAATAAAGGATGAGATGAGCATCTGGATGTTTTACAGTGCCATGGTGTGTGTGTTTGTGTGTGTGTGTTTCTGTGTATTACATGTTTGAGGTGTGTGCATTGGCTCTCTGGCAATGAACAAGTGGAATAAATCATAATGCTTTGGTTTCATCTGAAAGAGCAGCATTAAGCATCTCTGGGGAGGAAGTCAGTCAAAGAGACAGGAAGCAAAGTGTATGCTAGGGGTCACAGCTTCTGAGGGATGAGACTGTTTGTGGGAAGTAAGGACACTGAAACACACACACACTTTGAAGAGTGAATTCCTGGTGCCCATGACCTTGGCTGAGCAGACTGGGCTGAAAAATCATGAGGAGAGGTAGACAGACTGACTGGAGAGAGGAGGGGAAGGGGGTTGGCAGGGACTGGGGAGGAATGTGGAGATAGGTGATGACAGTGAGGGTCATTTTGGGAAAGTGTGTGTGTGTGTGTGTGTGTGTGTGTGTGTGTGTGGTGTGTGTGTGTGTGTGTGTCTGTGTGTGTTTAAGTATACTGTATGTTTGGTTTGGTTTATTTGGATCCCCATTAGCTTTTGCCGAAACAGCAGCTATTCTATCTGGGGTCCACACAAAACATGACAAGTAACAAAACACGGATACACAGACAAACAAGAACACTAACACACATTTTTTTATACAACAATATACGAATAATACAAATAAAAAATAATTGTGTAGATTGTGTGTATTGTGTGTATTAGAGTGTGATAGAGTGTGTGTTTGTCTGTGTCATTTCACAGTTCCTATTGTGAAATGACACAATATGTAATTTTGCTGTTTGGAGATGGAAGGGAGTTCCATGCGAAGAGAACCCTAGTGGCATGTCTTGTGGGTTATGTGTGGGTGTCTGAACTGTATGTTATTTCATTATGGAGACAATCTCGAATTTTCATCACAGTAATAATCTCAGCAGAACCCTGTCTTTCAAAGCTAATTCATAAATATCCAAATAACTTCACAGATCGTCATTGTAAAGGGTTTAAACACTGTTTCCCATGCTTGTTCAATGAACCATAAACAATTAATGAACATGCACCTGTGGAACGGTCGTTAAGACACGAACAGCTTACAGATGGTAGGCAATTAAGGTCACAGTTATGAAAACTTAGGACACTAAAGAGGCCTTTCTACTGACTCTGAAAAACACCAAAAGAAAAATGCCCAGGGTCCCTGCTCATCTGTGTGAACGTGCCTTAGGCATGCTGCAAGGAGGCATGAGGACTGCAGATGTGGCCAGGGCAATACATTTCAATATCCATACTGTGAGACGCCTAAGACAGCGCTACAGGACGGACAGCTGACCATCCTTGCAGTGGCAGACCACGTGTAACAACACCTGCACAGGATTGGTACATCCGAAAATCACACCTGCGGGACAGGTACAGGATGGCAACAACAACTGCCCGAGTAACACCAGGAACAAACAATCCCTCCATCAGTGCTCAGACTGTCCGCAATAGGCTAAGAGAGGCTGGACTGAGGGCTTGGAGGCCTGTTACATTTACATTTAACCTGTTAGGGCTAGGGGGCAGTATTTACACGGCCGGATAAAAATCGAACCCGATTTAATCTGGTTACTACTCCTGCCCAGTAACTAGAATATGCATATAATTATTGGCTTTGGATAGAAAACACCCTAAAGTTTCTAAAACTGTTTGAATGGTGTCTGTGAGTATAACAGAACTCATATGGCAGGCAAAAACCTGAGAAGATTTCATGCAGGAAGTGGCCTGTCTGACAAGGTGTTGTTGTTCTTGCCTCTGTTTATTGAAGAGTCAGGATCTTAGCTCTAATGTGACACTTCCTACGGCTCCAATAGGCTCTCAGAGCCCGGGAAAAAGCTGAACGATGTCGAGGCAGCCCCAGGCTGAAACACATAATCGCCTTTGCCAAGTGGCCGATCAGAGGACAAAGGAATTAGGCGCGTGCCCGAGTCGACCCCATGCTGTATTTTCTTTCGGCTGTTTACCTAATTGCAGATTCCCGGTCGGAATATTATCGCTTTTTTACGAGAAAAATGGCATAAAAATTGATTTTAAACAGCGGTTGACATGCTTCGAAGTACGGTAATTAAATATTTAGAAATCTTTTGTCACAAAGTGCGCGTGACCCTTATTTACAATTCGGATAGTGTCCTGAACGCACGAACAAAATGCCGCTGTTGGAACATAACTATGGATTATTTTGGACCAAACCAACATTTGTTATTGAAGTAGAAGTCCTGGGAGTGCATTCTGACGAAGAACAGGAAAGGTAATCAAACTTTTCTTATAGTAAATCTGACTTTGGTGAGTGCTAAACTTGGTGGCTGTCTAAATAGCTAGCCCTGTGATGCCGGGCTATCTACTTAGAATATTGCAAAATGTGCTTTCACCGAAAAGCTATTTTAAAATCGGACATATCGAGTGCATAGAGGAGTTCTGTATCTATAATTCTTAAAATAATTGTTCTGCTTTTTGTGAACGTTTATCGTGAGTAATTTAGTAAATTGTTAGTGAATTCGCCGGAAGTTTGCCGGGGGTATGCTAGTTCTGAACGTCACATGCTAATGTGAATTCGCCGGAAGTTCGCCGGGGGTATGCTAGTTCTGAACGTCACATGCTAATGTAAAAAGCTGGTTTTTGATATAAATATGAACTTGATTGAACAAAACATGCATGTATTGTATAACATAATGTCCTAGGTGTGTCATCTGATGAAGATCATCAAAGGTTAGTGCTGCATTTAGCTGTCTTCTGGGTTTTTGTGACATTATATGCTAGCTTGAAAAATGGGTGTCTGATTATTTCTGGCTGGGTACTCTGCTGACATAATCTAATGTTTTGTTTTCGTTGTAAAGCCTTTTTGAAATCGGACAGTGTGGTTAGATTAACGAGAGTCTTGTCTTTAAAATGGTGTAAAATAGTCATATGTTTGAGAAATTGAAGTAATAGCATTTCTAAGGTATTTGAAAATCGCGCCACAGGATTCAACTGGCTGTTACGTAGGTGGGACGATTTGATGCCACCTAGCCCAGAGAGGTTAAGTCATTTAGCAGACGCTCTTATCCAGAGCGACTTACAAATTGGTGCATTCACCTTATGATATCCAGTGGAACAACCACTTTACAATAGTGCATCTAAATCTTTTAAGGGGGGGGGGGGGGGGTTAGGATTAGGATTACTTTATGCTATCCTAGGTATTCCTTGAAGAGGTGGGGTTTCAGGTGTCTCCGGAAGGTGGTGATTGACTCCGCTGTCCTGGCGTCGTGAGGGAGCTTGTTCCACCATTGGGGTGCCAGAGCAGCGAACAGTTTTGACTGGGCTGAGCGGGAACTGTAAGGCAGGTCCTCACCAGACATTACCTTTATCGCCTATGGGCACAAACCTACCGTCGCTGGACCAGACAGGACTGGCAAAAAGTGCTCTTCACTGACGAGTCGCGGATGTGTCTCATCAGGGGTGATGGTCAGATTCACGTTTATCATCGAAGGAATGAGCGTTACACCGAGGCCTGTACTCTGGAGCAGGATCGATTTGAAGGTGGAGGGTTCGTCATGGTCTGGTGAGGTGTGTCACAGCATCATCGGACTGAGCTTGTTGTCATTACAGGCAATCTCAACGCTGTGCGTTACAGGGAAGACATCCTCCTCCCTCATGTGGTACCCTTCCTGCAGGCTCATCCTGACATGACCCTCCAGCATGACAATGCCACCAGCCATACTGCTCGTTCTGTATGTGATTTCCCGCAAGACAGGAATGTCAGTGTTCTGCCATGACCAGCGAAGAGCCCGGATATCAATCCCATTGAGCACGTCTGGAACCTGTTGGATCGGAGGTTGAGGGCTACGGCCATTCCCCCAGAAATGTCCGGGAACTTGCAGGTGCGTTGGTGGAAGAGTGGGGTAACATCTCACAGCAAGAACTGGCAAATCTGGTGCATTCCATGAGGAGGAGATGCACTGCAGTACTTAATGCAGCTGGTGGCCACACCAGATACTGACTGTTACTTTTGATTTGAACCCCCTTTGTTCAGGGACACATTATTCCACAGTCACATGTCTGTGGAACTTGTTCAGTTTATGTCTCAGTTGTTGAATCTTGTTATGTTCATACAAATATTTACACATGTTAAGTTTGCTGAAAATAAACGCAGTTGACAGTGAGAGGACGTTTCTTTTTTTCGGAGTTTATTTCTCATAGAAACTAAACGAGAAACAGCTAATCTCTCGTCAACCCCCAACCAGGAAAGACTGACATGCATGATGTTTATGTTTGTTCTGTATGTGCAATTAAAAGGGTAAGGTGTGCTGCTATCTTTTGAGCCAGCAGTAGCTTTGCTGGCTCTTTCCTTGCTGCACTTGACCAAATTATCAGACAGTAATCAAGATGGGACAAGACCAGAGACTGAACAACTAGTACAGTTGATTTTTGTGTAAAAAACACATAACATGTTTTTGTAACAGAAATACCCTTCCTCAGCTTCACCTAAATTTGATCAATATGACTTGTCCATGATGATTGACCATCCAATGATATACCTAGGAGTTTAGTTTCCTCAACTTTCTCAATGATCACACACTTTATGTACAACTCCAGTTGAGATTTCGGTCTTAAAGAATGTTTTGAACCAAATACAATGCTTTCAGTATTAGATGTATTTAAGACCTATTTATTATTAATCACCCATTCTGAAACTTACTGCAATTCCTCATTTAGAATTTCAGTAAGCCTACTGGCTTTGGATACTGACATGTAGAGTGTGGAAATCATCTGCATACATAGTCATTCTGTAGCTTCGCGTAAGACCAGTGGCAAATCAATTGTTAAAAAAAATAGAGAAGCGTAACAGCCCAAGGCAACTGCCCTGAGGGACACCACACTGTACATATTTCATCTTAGATAAGCTTCTATTGGATAAATAACTCTCCAACCATGTGATGGCAGGTGATCTAAAGCCATAGCAAGTGAGTTTTTTCAATAACATTTAAACATTTTATTTTATCTTTATTTAACTATGCAAGTCAGTTAAGAACAAATTCTTATTTACAATGACGGCCTATCCCAGCCAAACCCTAACCCGAATGACGCTGGGCCAATTGTGCATCGCCCTATGGGACTCCCAATCACGGCCGGTTGTGATACAGCCTGGTTTGCCAGGATCTGTAGTGAGCACTGAGATGCAGTGCCTTAGACCGCTGCGCCACTCGGGAGCCCCATCAAAGTCTGCACTGAAATCTAACAATACAGCTCCAACTATGATCTTATTATCCATTTCTTTTAGCCAATCATCAGTCATTTGAGTCAGTGCATTACAAGTTTAGTACCCTTCTCTATATGCATGCTGAAAGTTAGTAGTTAACTTGTTCTCTGAAAAATAGAGAGAATTGTGTTTGACCAAATACAATGCTATCAGTTTACTAAGAAAAGGCAGAAAACTGATTGGGTGGCTGTTAGAACCAGCAAAGGGTGCTTGACAATTTTTTAGCAGTGGAATGACTTTAGCTTCCGTCCACGTTTTTTAGGCTTTGGTTAAAGATATAGCAAATAGGGGTGGCAATACAGTCTGCTATGATTCTCATTAGTGTCCTATCATGGTTGTTTATACCTGGTGGCTTATCATTATTGATGGATAACAATATTTTTTCCACCTTTCCCAAATTCAAAACAGCAATCCTTCTCTTTCATTATTAGATATTTTATACAAAAATATGATGGTTCACTGTTCAACATTGTAATTTCACTTCAGAGTTTTCCACAATGATTGTAATGTGTGTGTGTCTCATGTGCAATACAGTGTGTCTTTGTAACCATGTGACTGCGTTGAGTGCGATCACTTAACAGTAATTGTTTATACATGTGTAATGTGTGTGTCTCACCTTGCCCAGCTGCAGGTCTGAAACGGAGCAGGCATCTATGAAGGCCTGGGCAATGACAGACAGACAGGCGTCCATGTGGTCCGTCTTTTCAATGTCAAACACAAACTGAGGGTTCTTCAGGATGTTCACCCAGAAACGCAGAGGTAAACTATAGAGATGAGACAACATTATGTGAGCTTCAGGAACATCTTGCATTATGGATACTGTACTGCCTCATGCTACATTGATGAGTAGATGCATCTCGTTCCCCTAGCTACCAGTTGGTCTTCCAGATGTGCAGGGTGTCGGGGTCCGTGATGCCCCTCTTGTCCGCCTGCTCCTCCAGGAAGTCAAAGAAGTATTTGATTGCCAGCGGCGGACGCTCTGCAGGAATACTGAGGATGGCCTGGAACAAGTCATCTAGGAACTTCTGCAGTGTTCCCTACAAAACCACAACACAGATGGGATCAGACACGGAACCAGAATTGGATTGTTTGGAATTCTGGGATGAAATTTTTTTTATTTTTTAAATGTACCTTTATTTAACTAGGGAAGTCAGTTAAGAACACATTCTTATTTTCAATGACGGTTTAGGAACAGTGGGTTTACTGTCTTGTTCAGGGGCAGAATGACACATTTTTTTTTATTTTAAATGTTATTTTTTTCACCTTGTCAGCTCAGGGACTTGATCTTGCAACCTTTCAGTTACAAGTCTAACACTCTAACCACTAGGCTACCTGCCACCCCATGTCACTGTAAATAGAACTGATGATGGATTGATTGTCAACGATGATGGAATGATGCCTCTGCTTTAGCCAACTACCGTAATTTCCGGACTATAAGCCGCAACTCTTTCCCCACGCTTTGAACCTCGCGGCTTAAACAATGACGCGGCTAATATATGGATTTTTCCCACTTTCACATTTTTTTTTCTCCAAAAAAACACATTCTGTGACGTGCTCAGTTTTTTGGCGGCATGAAGCTTTCATTAGACCAATGAAATTGCCGAACGGGTTAAGGTCAAACAACTTTTTTGTTTACTGTTTAGATTAAATTGAGCGCTCTCAAACTTCCCATCATTCTGATTACTGTAGTCATTTTGTCACCCTCATCATGGCAAAGACATGGAGAAATGCATATGATGCAGCTTTCAAGTTGAAGGCGATTGATCTGGCTGTTGGAAAAGGAAATAGAGCTGCTGCACGGGAGCTTGGTCTTAATGAGTCGATGATAAGACGTTGGAAACAGCAGCGTGAGGAATTGACTCAGTGCAAAAAGACAACTAAAGCTTACTGCAAATTGATTTTTTTTGTTACAAGCCGTGTTTCGTTAAAGCCTATTTATTTTTGTTACAAGCCGTGTTTCGTTAAAGCCTATTTATTTTTGTTACAAGCCGTATTTCGTTAAAGCCTGTGTGAAGTTCATTTGTTTCAATGTTCCGGTAGGCACCTGCGGCTTATAGACATGTGCGGCTTATTTATGTTCAAAATAATATATATTTTTAAATTCAGTGGGTGCGGCTTATATTCAGGTGCGCTCAATAGTCCGGAAATTACGGTACTTGAGTTGTGACTGTCATGCCAAACTGTTTAGGATCACAATCGTACTAGTTTGGGAATCATGATGATGATCTTATAAATAACTTGTATTTTTGCATTTAAGCCACAATTTTGGATCTGTGTGGGTCTCCATCTCTCTAAGTAGGCTCACAATTGACATGATAAGCAGTTGGCTAGCTGAAGCACTAACAGATGGGCATCCAGGAAAGGCTGGCACTGCTTTCTGTCACTGTTCTGGTTGTACACTGTGGCTCATTAAAGTTGGCTGCCACACTGTGGGTTGTGTGCTTACCTTGGTGGAGAGGAGGCGGGTTAGGTAGATCTCAGGGAGGACCTTCTTACGATGACTCTGTCTGTGGGACTTCTTATTCTCAAACGGCTCATCATGAGGCAAGACCTGGAAGGGTGGGGGCAGGGGTTAGAGGTCAGGGTACAAAAACATCCTATCATCATGGTGGGGATATAACCTAAATCTAAATGAGAATCTTCTACGGAGGTGTGATTAACATTTGACAGGGAGATGAAATGAAAACAAGTGTTCTTGTATGAAGGTTTCAGTTAATACTTCTACCATTTCAAAATGTTTTCACTCACTTCTAAGTACTGAACACAACCCAGGAAACACATTTGGGATTTATGAGGCCTGACTAACAAGCAAGTTGGGACATTTTGGAAGTTTCTCTGATTGCTGTACAGTAAACCAATACGAGATGTCTAACATGCTGGTACAGGACAGGGCTAGGACAGGGGTGTGGAGGTGGAGGTGGAGGAGAAAGAAAGGACACTGTTGGTTTCACTCTACTGAGCCAGTCCAGGCCAGCACACCATAATATGAAGTGCTACATCAACAAATAACTGCTCAAGAAAAATGACTAAAGCTATTCTCTCAGTGAAATGTATGCCAGAGAACTCATTTCGTCGAACTGAAAGTTAGCATATCTGAGTTTTTTCAATGGCTTATGTGGTATTAGTGCTGTCATGTTCTTTCCTACATGCATGCGCTCACACACACTCTTATGAAAGTGTGTAGTTAGTGATTTATTGCTCAGGCTATCCCTGTGTCTGTCTGCGTTAAACTGAGTTCTTTCTGAGACCAATGGGGCTGATGACAGACTGACTGGGGTTAATAGAGGTGAATGAGAAAGCTCTCTGTCCGTGTGTGTGTGCTTGTGTGTGTGCTTGTGTGTGTGTTTTTGTGTGTGCTTGTGTGTGTGCTTACCAAATGGACATATTTCTCTGTGTCCAAGTCTTTGGCTGCAGAGGGAGAGAAAGAAACAGAACAAAACAATGAGAGAAGGAGAGAGTGAGAGAGAGAATGAAAGAAGATCAGAGGAGGGGAGACAAGTAATAGACAGAAAAAAAGGAAGCGGTCATGAAGAGAGACAGAGGTTTATGGAAATCAAAGAGAGAGTGTAATTAGAGAGCGAGGGAAAAAAAGAACGATTATGAGTGAAAGAATGAGAGAGAAAAACTGAAAAGAAACAGAGAGAGGCAGACAGAGTCTTTGATTGGTGCTGGAGCCAGTGTAATGAGTTTATAATGCTCACGCATCGTCAGACCAGAGGTTCACTCTCTCCCTGGTTTACACACACGCACACGCACATGTGCGTACACACAAACACAGCCCAATAGTGGCTGTGCTCTCATTACTCCAGGCCTAGTCTTGGCAGGACAGGCCGGTTTAGGCCCCGGCCCCAGTCCAGACCCTCTTAGCTAATCACAGAGAGGGGGAAAGGTGTTTTACATTAGCCAAGGTGTACTACAAATCCATTAGGCCTGGCCTTTGAGCTGCTGGCTCGGTTTGGACCACTTTAGCCTCTCTGGCCAAGTATGAATGAGAGGAGAGGCCCTAATCGTTGGGATGGACAGAGCAGTCTGTCAGAACCGAAGTCCTGTTCTGGATGAGGTTAGCAGACCCTCCCAAACTGAACCGGAACATTGACGGCCCAGCAGAGTCGTCAACTGTTCATGCTTATGGATACTGAATATCAACCCACGCTGTTGAAAGGTCTAAATCCACTGTGTGTGTGTGTGCCTGTGTATCAGTGTGTGTGTGTGTGTGTGTGCATGCTTGTGTGTATTGTGTATGTGTGTGTGAATGATTAATTGAGAGTGTGTATATGTGGCTACAGCATGTTTGTGGTTGGAAATGAATGTATGTCTGTGGTTTGGTGTGTGTGTATATATATATGTGTCTAATGTGCTCAAGATGAGATGAGTGTATGCGGTTTTACCTTAATAAAGTACGTGTGTATGTTTTTCTAAGCATGTAGGGGTGTGTGACAAGGTGACAGTGTGTGTGTGTGACCTACCTCTCCCCAGGGTGTTGTCTCTCTTGTCTTTCATGCTCATGGCGAATGACGCCCCCTCTGGGATCTGGGGGTGGGGTCAGAGGTCACAGGATCAGGGGTGAGAGACATGGGGCACAAGAACTGGATCATTAACCGCTGCCTCACGGTGTGTGAGAGAGAGTGTGTGAGAGAGAGAGAGAGAGAGAGAGAGAGAGAGGAGAGAGAGAGAGAGAGAGAGAGAGAGAGAGAGAGAGAGAGAGAGAGAGAGAGAGGAGAGAGAGAGAGAGAGAGAGGGTGAGAGAGTTTGAGTGTGTGTGAGAGATAATTTGAGTGTTTGTGTGTGTGTGTTTGGGGGGGTCATTAAAGTCAACACACAGTGAAATGGATTGAACAGCATTGCCAGTGAACTGAAACTGTTAGTACATGCTGTGCCTCGCTGCATTCACAGTTCACTGCCTTCCCAGCACGGACTAAGCAAAGCACTCAACAGCACAGGTAACAGGGCAGATGTTAGGGGTCACTGCCCAGCTGTTTACACACACACATACACTCAGGCACACCGAAATACTCTGACACATACCAAACATACCAAGACAATAGAAAGTGCAAAGACACACAGATACCCACAGACAATGACACACTGCATGTGTATGATCAGACAGACAAACTGCACATAGACTAACACACACACAGTCACCCACACATAAAAATCATGTGGCACCCATTGAGCAGTCAAGATGTCAACATTTACAGTGACAACTCACCCTCACCTCTCTTTTATACACCCACACACACACACACACACACACACACACACACACACACACACGCACACACACATACACACACACGTTAGAGCATATGGGGTGTGTGTGATGGGAGCAGATCCTTGCCTGGTAATGTGTGACTGTGTTGAGTTTCTTCCTGCCATCCTCCATCACAGAGGTGTTATCCAGGTCTTGGAGGATCCTGCTGTTACTACCAGAAGCAAACCACTCTGCAGGAGAGGAGGGGGAGGCAATACATGTAATGAATGTTTAAATGCATTTAGCCTTCTACTGTACTGTACTAGCTCCATGTCAAGGACTAGAGTCACCCGAGCCATGGACCGTTCACTCTGTCACCATCTGGAAAATGTTATCGGAGCATCAGGTCTTGGACCAACAGGCTCCGATAAGGCTGCTGAACAGCTAACCCTATCTGTTGCCCTGCACCTTAGAGACTATTTTCACCTCAGAGACAATCTGCACCTTAGAGACTATTTTCACCTCAGAGACAATCTGTACCTTAGAGACTATTTTCACCTCAGAGACAATCTGCACCTTAGAGACTATTTTCACCTCAGAGACAATCTGTACCTTAGAGACTATTTTCACCTCAGAGACAATCTGTACCTTAGAGACTATTTTCACCTCAGAGACAATCTGTACCTTAGAGACTTTTGCACCGATGCACCGACCCTCCACACATCCAACCGACCCACCCACCTGTTCTATTATATGCTATTTATTTAACTGCATGACCAAGACACTAGCCACTTTGTTTGTAAATACAGTCATACTAGACATAGCACATTCATTATATATCCTATTGTTCATTATCTATACTGTATATCCTATTGTTCATGATCTATATACTGTATATCCTATTGTTCATTATCTATACTGTATACCCTATTGATCATTATCTATACTGTATATCCTATTGTTCATTATCTATACAGTATACCCTATTGATCATTATCTATACTGTATATCCTATTGTTCATTATCTATACAGTATACCCTATTGATCATTATCTATACTGTATATCCTATTGTTCATTATCTATACAGTATACCCTATTGATCATTATCTATACTGTATATCCTATTGTTCATTATCTATACAGTATACCCTATTGTTCATTATCTATACTGTATATCCTATTGTTCATTATCTACACTGTATATCCTATTGTTCATTATCTATACTGTATATCCTATTGTTCATGATCTATATACTGTATATCCTATTGTTCATTATCTATACTGTATATCCTATTGTTCATGATCTATACTGTATATCCTATTGTTCATTATCTATACTGTATATCCTATTGTTCATTATCTATACTGTATATCCTATTGTTCATGATCTATATACTGTATATCCTATTGTTCATGATCTATACTGTATACCCTATTGTTCATTATCTATACTGTATATCATATTGTTCATGATCTATATACTGTATACCCTATTGTTCATGATCTATATACAGTATACCCTATTGTTCATTATCTATACTGTATACCCTATTGTTCATTATCTATACTGTATATCATATTGTTCATGATCTATATACAGTATACCCTATTGTTCATGATCTATATACTGTATACCCTATTGTTCATTATCTATACAGTATACCCTATTGTTCATTATCTATACTGTATACCCTATTGTTCATTATCTATACTGTATACCCTATTGTTCATTATCTATACTGTATACCCTATTGTTCATTATCTATACTGTATACCCTATTGTTCATTATCTATACTGTATACCCTATTGTTCATTATCTATACTGTATATCCTATTGTTCATTATCTATACAGTATACCCTATTGTTCATTATCTATACTGTATATCCTATTGTTCATTATCTATACTGTATATCCTATTGTTCATGATCTATACTGTATACCCTATTGTTCATTATCTAAACGGTATATCCTATTGTTCATTATCTATACTGTATATCCTATTGTGTACACATCACTTTACTTGTTATTGATATTGTAGTGCAATGTTGAGGGAGCTAGCACACAAGTATTTCACTGCACCTTTTATACCTGCTGTAAACTGTGTATGTGATGAATACAATTTAATTTGATGTTAGCTGAGCTACGAAGTAATAATTGGTCATATAGCTCCTTTGCATGGCATTACTTCCACAACTGGGGAGTTGAAGGACAAATAAAAGTAACTTTTCTCACCCAGGTCTACGTCCTCTGCCCGGGGCCACTGGGAGAAGGGCAGGTTCTTATAGAAGGCCTCTAGAATTTTCTCCTTCACCTGACAGATGGTGTCTGTGTTCACAACCTTCACAGCCAGAGAGTCCATACCACATCCCTGGAACGACACGTTGATGTTCTGGACACACAGAGAGAGGGAGGCAATGAATGTTACAATGTCACCGTCTTTTACTTTAGATGGTTGATTATTCCTGCTGATTGATTAAGCTGGTTCATTATTCCTGTTGAGTGATTAAGCTACACATAGTTGAGATATTGTAAACTCTGTCATACGATAGACATATGATACATGCACATAGCAAGAGGTGAACCAATCAGTGGGCAGTATATGACCTGCGTTGTTGTGTGGTGACTGACCTGGGGCTTGGCCTCAACGTTCTCTCTGAGCAGCCACTCCTCGTTCAGTGTGTACCGGGCCTTCCCTGTGATGGCGTCTATAGAACCCTTGTTGATCTGCTGCCTGATGGCACAAAGCAGCAGGAAGAAGGGCTCGCCCACTGTCTCCTGCAGAAAACACAGTAACACGTTGATAACGTAAACATTGAGACTGTCAGTAAAGGCCCAGACTGTAACCAACTGGACAGGGAATACTCATGACTGGATACAAAAATGTTTGACGGGATTCTCGTTCTATTGTTCCATTCTATTGTCTCACTCCCTCTCTTTTCCCAACTCCCTCCCTGCCTCCCTCCCTCACCTTGAGGTAGCTGTACATGCAGATGGACATCCAGTTGGTTAGCATCTTCTCCACAACAGACTCTGTCCGTCGCAGCATCAGCTTGGGGTTCTTGGCGGCCGAGGCATCGATCAGATCCACCAGCAGATCCTTCATAATGCTGGTGTAGTACTCCAGCTTACCATGGAGGGCAATAGTGAGCAGGGATGCCAGGCTACACCTGGGGGGACACAGAAAAACACAAAAATGTGTGTGAGCACAGAGTAAAGAGACATATACAATTCACACAACATGATTTAGTCCCCACACCTGAGAATACACTGAGTTATGTATATGTTCTGAGTTGTCCCAGAGGATGGAGGGGGTGAAACAGTAAAGGTAGACGGGGGATTTCCATAACAAAGAACCTTTCATTTTTTTAAATGTTACCTTTATTTAACTAGGCAAGTCAGTTAAGAACAAATTCTTATTTTCAATGACGGCCTATGAACTGCCTTGTTCAGGGGCAGAACGACATAATTTTTACCTTGTGAGCTCGGGGATTCGATCTTGCAACCTTTCAGTTACTAGTCCGACACTCTAACCACTAGGTATACCTGCCGTCCCATCTAGGAGACCAGGCAGGGGAAACATTAAAGCCACACCACTACTGTGGTGCTGAGCCTGGAGAGGGAACAGTGAAAGGGTCTGGCTTCCAGAACCAATATGAGGAACCTCCAGAACAACTGTGTGTTTTTAGACTGATACACTATATGATACACTATATGCTGAGGTGTTGTTGTATAGAGCTGGAAAACAGGCGGCAGGTAGCCTGGCGTGTAGGAGCGTTGGGCCAGTAACCGAAAGGTTGCTGGATTGAATCTGTTGTTCTGCCCCTGAGCAAGGCAGGGTGGTGTACCTCTAACTGTTCCCCAGGTGCCGATGAAGTGGATGTCAATTAAGGCAGCCCCCAACACTTCTCTGATTCAGAGGGGTTGGGTTAAATGCAGAAGACACATTTCAGTTGAATGCATTCAGTTGTACAACTGACTATGCATCCCCCGTTCACCATATTGTACACATAAACATTTTGAACTGGGAAGAGGTGGATAGACACTCAGGGGCCAGTTTATTAGGTACACCCATCTTGTACCGGTTCGGACCCCCTTTGCCTCCAGGACAGGCTGAATTATTTTGGGTATGAAAAGGTTACTCAATTGGTATCAAGGGATCAAACGTGTGCCAGGAAAACATCCCCCACAACATTACAACACTGCCACCAGCTTGTACCATTGACAGGATGGGGCCATAGACTCAAATCAAATAAAATTGTATTAGTCACATGCGTCGAATACAACAGGTGTAGACCTTACAGTGAAATGCTTACTTACGAGCCCCTAACCGACAGTGCAGTTAAAAAAAATACTGATTAGAATAAGAGAAACGTAACAAGTAATTAAAGAGCAGCAGTAAAAAAATAACAATATATACAGGGGGGTGCCGGTACAGAGTCAATGTGCGGGGGCACTGGTTAGTTGAGGTAGTATGTACATGTAGGTAGAGTTAATTAAGGTGACTATGCATAGATGACAACAGAGAGTGGCCTGTGGAGAGGGGAGGGGAGGGCATTGCAAATAGTCTCTGCCATCAGCATGACACAACAGGAACCGGGATTCGTTGGACCAGACAATGTTTTTCCACTCCTCCATTGTCCAGGGTTGGTTATCGAGTGCCCACTGGATCTGCTTCTTCATGTATATAGCTGATCGGAGTGGAACCCAGTGTTGTCCTCTGCTGCAATAGCCCATCCATGACAAGGACCGACGAGTTGTACGTTCCGAGATGCCATTCTGCACACCAGTTATTTACCTGTTTGTGACCTGCCTGTTAGCTTGCACCATTCTCCCCTCGACCTCTCATCAACAATCTGTTTTCTCCCACAGGACTGCTGCTGGCTGGACGTGTTATGTTTGTCATCCTAGGTAAACCCTAAACACTGTTGTGCGTGAAAAGCCTAGGAGGCCGGCCATTTCTGACATACTGGAACCGTTGCGCCTGGCACTGGCGATCATACCATGCTCAAAGTCACTCGTTCTGCCCATTCTAACATTCACTCAAACAGTAACTGAATGCCTCAATGCCTGCTTTACATAGTAAGCCATGGCCACATGACTCACTGTCTTTAGGAGCAAACCATTTTCGTGAACAGGGTGGTGTACCTACTAAACTGGCCATTTATTTTTATTTTACCTTTATTTAACTAGGCAAATCAGTTAAGAAAAAAATATTATTTTCAATGGCGGCCTTGGAACAGTGGGTTGACTGCCGTGTTCAGGGGCAGAACGACAGATTTTTACCTTGTCAGCTCAGGGATTTCTAACCACTAGGCTACCTGCCGCCCAAGTGTACAGGGTAATCAGTCGTCACCCTTTTCCTAAACCTAATCCTCTTAACCTGTTACATGAATTATCCTAACCTGCTGCGTATTTTCTCCTAACATGCTACAAAATTCTAATATGACAAAAGCTGCATCCTTTCTGGTCAAAACCATAATCAGTTGTATAGCAGACAGTCACGGTACTTTGGGTTTGAAGTACACATGGTTGACATGGTTTTCATGGTTACCTGTCGCGTATTGCAAAGTCCTTCTGTTGCTCCAGTGCATGAACAAAGGTAACCAGGAAGTGCTTGTTGTTGAGAAGAGTTGAGAAGAGAGTGATTCCCTCCTCCATGTTAGGCTTGGCTGTGTTAGAGGGCTGGAGAGAGAGAAAGAGAGACAGAGAGAGAGAGAGAGAGAGCGAGACGGAGAGAGAGAGAGAGAGAGAGACAGAGAAAGAGAAAGTTGGAAAAGGAGAGAGAAAAGAGAGAGTTATGTGTATTGAACCAATCAGGGCCCAGTTTACCAAAAGCATCTTAAGGCTAAGTCATCGTTAGAAACTTTGTAGGTGCATCATTACATCTCCAAGCTGTTTCCCAAAACCATTGTTATTAATGATGCCCTTGAAAACCCTCATAATCTAACGCCTGCCACTCGAACAGCTAAGTACATCGATAGATGCTTTCTTGCCCTACCGCGGCACTTTATACAAAGAAGATTTCCGCTAAACATACAAACATTGTTTATCCACCTCTTTCGAACCACCAATAACTTCAGAACAAAGTTGACTACAAATACAGAGTTGCCAATGTCCTTGCAATTGATTCAAACTGCAGCGTTGCCTTTCTTTCGATCCTATCAGTATCAACACATGCCTCAACAACGCACTTAGTGAACGTTCTCTCTGCATGGTGTTTTGGGAAACGTATGTTACATTTTCGGCAGTTGCAGGTAAGATGCATCGTTAAAACACATTATAGGGAAACCGGGCGCTGTTCAATCAGACTCCTCGCTAATCCAAATCCACCTCATAAATCCAGCTCATACCAGAGTATGACCACTAAAACTCATTATCGCTTTCCACCTCAGAGCTTTTCACCTGCTTTCTCATAACATCATCACAGTCCCCAGGTGCTTTCTAGTACTGTCTTCTAAACACTCCTAGCCTAGTTAATGCGGATGTATCCTGTCTAACGGTGCACCTAAGCCGTGCTCTGATGAAGTCTTCCCTCTGGACTGCAGCCATATGCTCCTGTTTCCACAGTGACAGAAGGAGAGCAGGGGTGTCCATTAAGATAAATGGCCGCCTGTGAGATTTGGACGCTGTGACCTGGAAAACACTTCCCGGGAAAATAGTGAGGATCTGAAACACTTTATCACCCTTAGACAGGCTCCCCTGGCTGTCGACCCAAAACCATGCATTGTTTCAATAGTAGAGCTCTCTCTCACACACACACACACACACACACACACACACACACACACACACACACACACACACACACACACACACACACACACACACACACACACACACACACACACACACACACACACACACACACACACACGGCCGTCGGCATGGTTATGGTAGAATGAGTGCTGTGCCATCATCATCATGGAGACGGTGGGAAGTGTGTCAACAACCTGCCAGTGTTTGGGTGGGCTGGGATAGTGTTTGACAACGTAAAAACTCTGAATCATATGGACTGGCAGCTGGTGAATGGGCATTAGAATGCAATGCATACACATGTCTGCACAGTTAGACACATACACGCACACACACATCCACCCATGCACACACACACTCATTAAGGCACGCACGCAAGCACATGCACATGGTTGGGCTTTCCTTCTATAGTTACTCCTAATCAACAGCCTCACCGTGGAGACTTAATCATCTTCAGTGTGACCCAGTTGTGAATCAAAGGAACGAGGAAGTAGAGGAATAGAATGTAGGCGCTCCAGGTAGAGGAGAGCAGAATGGATAATGGAACACTTCAGGGGGTTATCTCTATACCTGCCAGTCTTGCAGAAGGGGGTGTGTCTCAGGGAGGGCTCGTGGACCGAGGGCGTCGTTCTCATAGACGGGCTGGACCAGACTCCTCTCATAGTCCGAACACATCTGAGGTAAACATACAGAGAGACAGAACCATTACATCACGAAACGTATTTAGAGACAAACAGAGAAAGGGCCAGACACATCGACCATTGCTCTCATAGTCAGAGCCAACGGAGTCAAATAATTTAATGAGCTGTGCCACACACACATACACACACTCAGCATGGTGAGTGTGTGTATGTGTGTGTTTCAATGTGTGTCAATGGGATAGAGGGTTGAGACTGTGCCCTTGTCTTGTGGCAACTAATTGAACAGTATTGTGTTGCTATATGTATTTGGTCTCTGTAAACATGAGCGGCGACAGTAAACTACTGAGGTAACGACGCAAGTGTTTATCCTGCATCAGTGTATGTGTGATTGTGTGTGTGTGTGTGAGTAGTGAAGTAACAACATAAGTATTTATGTTCCATCATAGCAGCTTTTAAACAGTATACCAGCTCTCATTTCCTTCACATCTAAAAAACACACTGTCCACCTCGACAAACGTATGCAGTTCTATCTGTGAACGAGTGTGTGTGCATACAATAGACTGTGTGGGTGATTGCAGGAGTCTGTGCTGATACTGTATGTGCATGGCTGTGTTTGAGTATGGATGGTTGTACTAAAGAATGTGCATGCGAACGAAAGTGTGTCGGTGGGTTCACAAGTATGTGCCGATGTGTGTGTGTAGCTCTGTGCGGGGTAAGTTGTTTTGTGCGAGTGCCCAGCATTGTTCCTTGTCCTTGAAACATCCAACTAGCTCTCACAGTCTCACATCAGAATTAGACGTTCATCCATGTTTCTCAAAAGTCCAATTTCGAAGTCGTTGCAAACGTCAAATTTCACATTTCAAAAAGTTTAAGGTTAGGTTTAGCCATTAACTCCTCCAAACGTTTAAGTTAAGGCATCAATGCCGAATGCTTAAGGTAAGGGTTAAAGTTTGGGTTGATCACTTGATTTAAACTTGCAACCTTTGGAATCAGAGGCAGATGCTTATGCTCATCCGCCATCGCCACCCACAACACCCACCACGCAAAACCTAAATCTACTTGAAGGTAACAGTGCTCACTGCTGCCCCTAGCGGCTGGTCTCCACTTTAACTCCAGACGTCCTCAGACATGGATGAACGCCGAATACTGACTTGTATCATGGGTAACCTGGCTGGAAACGTCATGCTTGTGGTTTGAAACTTCATGCCCGGTGTTTGAATACCAAACACACTGTTGTGTCTGTCTGTATCTCTGTCTGTCTGTGGAAACACACAGAGGCATAGACAGAAAATCTACACCTGTCCAACAGGATGGATAGCACATCAGAGAGGAGAATATTTTTACCTGTAATGTATATATGTTCTTCTTAAGGGACTTAAACCACACCATGCCTGTCAAGTTTTGGGACGGTAATAACTTGGACACGTGAAGACCTTTTCAATGTAAACTGTAAAAAATATTCTGACGGAAAATCTCTCTAATGGTTGTAGTAAGGTGATACCCACCTTGGGGGAAGAAGAGGTGTGTGTGTGTGATTAACTGACTCACCTTGGGGAAGAAGGTGCGTGTGACAAACTGTTTGTACTCCAGGAAGGGGATTCCCTGGCTGCGGTTCAGCTCCTTAGTCAGGTCTGTCATGTCTGTCTGCAGCTCTGCAAAGCCTGGAAGGACACCAAAGGGTCACAGGACATTCACAGGACATTAAGTTACATACAGTTTAGAACACCTAAGACAACTCTCAGTCTCATCCCAGAACACAGGCCCAAAACCATGTATAAATGGTTTCGAGAGCGCCACTTTCTGCTTCATAGCCGTTGCTAAGCGATAATTTGCACTTCCGTGTTGTGCTGTTTATTTGTGATAGTTTTCTAAAACTGATGTCCAGTGAAAGCAGATATGCAATTTGTTGACACTACAACACAGTAAAGACTTAAAGACTTAGTGCCTTGCAAAAGTATTCATCCCCCTTGGTGTTTTTCTTATTTTGTTGCATTTCAACCTGTAATTTAAATGTATTTTTATTTGGATCACATGTAATGGAAATACACAAAATAGTCCAAATTGGTGAAGTGAAATGAAAAATATTATTTATATAACATTTTTTATTTTTTTTTTATGGAAAAGTGGTGCGTGCATATGTATTCACACCTTTTGCTATGAAGCCCCTAAATAAGATCTGGTGCAACCAATTACCAGAAGTCACATAATTAGTTAACCTGTTTGGGATAGGGGGCAGTATTTTCACGGCCGGATAAAAAACGTACCCGATTTAATCTGGTTATTACTCCTGCCCAGAAACTAGAATATGCATATAATTAGTAGATTTGGATAGAAAACACCCTAAAGTTTCTAAAACTGTTTGAATGGTGTCTGTGAGTATAACAGAACTCATATGGCAGGCCAAAACCTGAGAAGATTCTATATGGGAAGTGCCCTGTCTGACCATTTCTTGGCCTTCTTTAGCCTCTTTATCGAAAATACAGGATCTCTGCTGTAACGTGACATTTTCTAAGGCTTTCATTGGCTCACAGAAGGTGCCAGAACATGGAATGATAACTCTGCAGTCTCTGGGCGAAAAACAGTAGGGGTTTTGGAGAGTGGTACTTCTGAGAACAATGGCACTGGTGCGCACATGCATGTGACGACTCCATTTTCTTCTTTCAGTGTTTGAACGGATACAACATCTCCCGGTTGGAATATTATCACTATTTTATGAGAAAAATCACATAAAAATGTATTTTAACCTGTTGGGGCTAGGGGGCAGTATTTGCACGACCGGATAAAAAACGTACCCGATTTAATCTGGTTACTACTCCTGCCCAGTAACTAGAATATGCATATAATTGTTTGATTTGGATAGAAAACACCCTAAAGTTTCTAAAACTGTTTGAATGGTGTCTGTGAGTATAACAGAAGATTCCAAACAGGAAGCGCTCTCTCTGACTATTTCTTGGCCTTCTTGATCATCTCTATCCAAAACAGGGGATCTCTGGCATAATGTGACATTTTCTAACGCTCCCATAGGCTCTCAGAAGGCGCCAGAACGTTGAATGGTGACTTTGCAGGCCATGGCTGAAAAACAGTAGTGCATTTGGATAGTGGTCGATCTGAGAACAATGAGACTGGGGCGCGTGCACGAGCCGACACCATGTTTTTATTTTTTCATCTTAGAACGAAAACAGGGTTTCCCGGTCGGAATACTATAATTTTTTTACGAGAAAAATCGCATAAAAATTGATTTTAAACAGCGCTTGACATGCTTCGAAGTACGGTAATGGAATATTTTTAAATATTTTGTCACGAAACGCGTCACCCTTCTTTACCCTTCGGATAGTGTCTTGAATGCACAAACAAAACAGAGCTATTTGGATATAACTATGGATTATTTGGAACCAAAACAACATTTGTTATTGAAGTAGAAGTCCTGGGAGTGCATTCTGACGAAGAACAGCAAAGGTAATCAAATTTTTCTAATAGTAAATCTGAGTTTGGTGAGTACCACACTTGGTGGGTGTCAAAATAGCTAGCCCGTGATGGCCGGGCTATCTACTCAGAATATTGCAAAATGTGCTTTCACCGAAAAGCTATTTTAAAATCGGACACCGCGATTGCATAAAGGAGTTCTGTATCTATAATTCTTAAAATAATTGTTATGTTTTTTGTGAACGTTTATCGTGAGTAATTTAGTAAATTCACCGGAAGTGTTCGGTGGGAATGCTAGTCACATGCTAGTCACATGCTAATGTAAAAAGCTGTTTTTTTTATATAAATATGAACTTAATTGAACAAAACATGCATGTATTGTATAACATAATGTCCTAGGAGTGTCATCTGATGAAGATCATCAAAGGTTAGTGCTGCATTTAGCTGTGGTTTGGGTTTATGTGACATTATATGCTAGCTTGAAAAATGGGTGTCTGATTATTTCTGGCTGGGTACTCTGCTGACAATCTAATGTTTTGCTTTTGTTGTAAAGCCTTTTTGAAATCGGACAGTGTGGTTAGATTAACGAGAGTCTTGTCTTTAAAATGGTGTAAAATAGTCATATGTTTGAGAAATTGAAGTAATAGCATTTCTAAGGTATTTGAATATCGCGCCACGGGATTCCACTGGCTGTTGAGTAGGTGGGACGCTGGCCCAGAGAGGTTAAACAGCATTTGACATGCTTCGAAGTACGGTAATGGAATTATTTGACATTTTTTGTCACGAAATGCGCCGGCGCGTCACCCTTTGGATAGTGATTTGAACGCACGAACAAAACAGAGCTATTTGGATATAACTATGGATTATTTGGAACCAAAACAACATTGGGTGTTGAAGTAGAAGTCCTGGGAGTGCATTCTGACAAAGAACAGCAAAAGTAATCCAATTTTTCTTATAGTAAATCTGAGTTTGGTGAGTGCCAAACTTGGTGGGTGTCAAAATAGCTAGCCATGATGGCCGGGCTATCTACTCAGAATATTGCAAAATGTGCTTTCACCGAAAAGCTATTTTAAAATCGGACACCGCGATTGCATAAAGGAGTTCTGTATCTATAATTCTTAAATAAAGTCCACCTGTGGGCAATCTAAGTGTCACATAATCTGTCACATGATCTCAATATATATATATACCTGTTCTGAAAGGCCCCAGAGTCTGCAACACCACAAAGCAAGGGGCACCATGAAGACCAAGGAGCTCTCCAAACAGGTCAGGGACAAAGTTGTGGAGAAGTACAGATCAGAGTTGGGTTCTAAAAAAAATATCTGAAACTTTGAACATCCCATGGAGAACAATTAAATCCATTATAAAAAAAATGGAAAGAATATCGCACCACAACAAATCTGCCAAGAGCCCACCAAAACTCACGGACCAGGCAAGGAGGGCATTAATCAGAGAAGCAACAAAGATACCAAAGATAACCCTGAAGGAGCTGCAAAGCTCCACAGCAGTGATTGGAGTATCTGTCCATAGGACCACTTTAAGACGTACACCCCACAGAGCTGGGCTGTACGGAAGAGTGGCCAGAAAAAAAGCCATTGCTTGGGCAAATATCCCAGTGGCTAGATGTGCCAAGCTTATAAAGACATACCCCAAGAGACTTGCAGCTGTAATTGCTGTAAAAGGTGGCTCTACAAAATATTGACTTTGAGGGGGTGAATAGTCATGCACGCTCAAGTTTTCATTTTTTTTGTGTTATTTCTTGTTTGTTTCACAAAAAATATTTTGCATCTTCAAAGTGGTAGGCATATTGTGTAAATCAAATGACACAAACCCCCCAAAAATCCATTTTAATTCCAGGTAACAAAATAGGAACAATTCTAGGGGGGGGGGGGGGGGGGGTGAATACTTTTGCAAGCCACTGTAGACCTAATAAAATACTTCAAATGGTATGCTAACCGCGTCTCTCTTGCTCTCTGTCTGGATCGATCAGAATTTTTGGATTCTTGTGGATTCATATTGAAAATGTGTGCAGATTTGAATGCTTTTATATGTGGTATGATTGCTAGTTAGCCTATTGCAGATCTGGACAAATGTGACTCGTTTCAGGAAACTAGGCATATGTCGCGTGTCACTACTTCACAAGAGAACAATTTCAACGTAAACTTTTTTTAATGTGTTTTTTGGGCAGAAATGCATTCTGGAACATGTGAACTTTCATGTTTCTTAATAACAAACATGTATGCCAACTGTAAATACAAATAACATTGTTAAATTACAAGCTTAGTTGGTTTAGCCAGAGAAAAAGTCAGCAACCTTCCCGCTAGCCATGATTATCTGAGATAATGAGTGGGCTGGACATGGCAAGAGATGGGTTCGGATTGGTCTGCCATATAGCACGAGTCTGTCTATTTGAACTGGTCAGTATGTGTAGGTAATCCTGTCTAACGCGTCTTTTAAAAATATATATATATCGCATAGTAGCTGTTTTTTGATATAAATATGAACTTGATTGAACAAAACATGCATGTATTGTATAACATAATGTTCTAGGTGTGTCATCTGATGAAGATCATCAAAGGTTAGTGCTGCATTTAGCTGTCTTCTGGGTTTTTGTGACATTATATGCTAGCTTGAAAAATGGGTGTCTGATTATTTCTGGCTTGGTACTCTGCTGACATAATCTAATGTTTTGCTTTCGCTGTAAAGCCTTTTTGAAATCGGACAGTGTGGTTAGATAAAGGAGAGTCTTGTCTTTAAAATGCTGTGAAATAGTCATATGTTTGAAAAATTTTAGTTTTTGTATTTTTGAGGAATTTGTAATTCGCGCCACGCCTATCATTGGATATTGGAGCAGGTGTTCCGCTAGCGGAACGTCTAGATGTAAGAGGTTAACGAGAGTCTTGTCTTTAAAATGCTGTAAAATAGTCATATGTTTGAGAAATTGAAGTAATAGCATTTCTAAGGTATTTGAAAATCGCGCCACGGGATTCAACTGGCTGTTGCGTAGGTGGGACGAATTCGTCCCGCCTAGCCCAGAGAGGTTAATTAGAGTATGATAGCTAAGGAGATGGAGAAAACCCCTGTCTCCGGATTACATCTTCAAACTAAGGGCAACCCTGGCATCTGTGACAGGGAGTAGCGTCCATCCATGATGTATACGGGTAAGATAGTCTAGCTAGCTACATATTCAGATATTACATGTTTCTAATTTTGACAGAAAGTTGTTTCCATTTCAAGTTAAAGTGTATTGTTAACCAGCTAGCTAACATTAGCTGGCTGGCTCGCTAGCTAACATTACATGTATGATCTTATTATTCGTATCTCAGTGCCATTTGCTTTGCTAGTTATAGCCTAATGTTAGCTAGCTAACATTCAACCTGGTTGGTTAGCTACCTGCAGATTCATGCAGGGTAGTAACGTCCTGAGTTGGGATTATTGTCCATTGTTTACCTAGCTTGCAAAAGACTCCACTATGCAAGTAACCATTTCAATAGAATGTCACTGTGACAACTGTTGATAGACGTAGCTGGTAAATGGCTATCTACTCCGATTTCAGAGCCCTCTCGTTTGAGTCTGCCAGAGCGCAGAATAACGAACGCTCAACACCCGTTGAATATGTCTGGTGTCAGTAAACATTGGCAAAAAAGCATAAATTGTTGCCAGCAGCACAGTTGCAGTCACTCTGGATAACATAAAAATTGCCTAACCAGCTCTGCTAAGGTGAGTAAAATAGTCAGTGAGCTGTTCTCTCATTTGTGTCTGGAAGTAACTAGCAAGCTAGCCAAAGTTAACCAGTTAGCTTGGGTTCTTGACTGCTGTTGTTAGGACAGAACGCTCAGGTCAACCCTTAAAGAGATCAGTGGGGCTAAAGCTTAAGAGGGTGTAAATTATGCTGAATGGGTGCAGACAAAGAAGATCTCTCCAGTAGGTACCAAAGGTAATTTTCTCAAAAGTCAGGTTACAAGTTTATCAACTTTCAAAGCAGAATTACTTTTCCATTGTTCGTCAAATGCAATGTATGATATACCATTTTGTAACTCTGTGCCTCTGCTTTTGTCCAATGTAAAAAACACACTTTCAAATGTTGCTACTTAACCTGTTAGGGCTAGGGGGCAGCATTGACACGGCTGGATAAAAAACATACCCGATTTAATCTGGTTACCACTCCTACTCAGTAACTAGAATATGCATATACTTATTACATATGGATAGAAAACACCCTAAATTTTCTAAAACTGTTTGAATGGTGTCTGTGAGTATAACAGAACTCAAATGGCAGGTCAAAACCTGAGAGATTCCTTTACAGGAAGTGGCCTGTCTGACCATTTCTGGAACTTCTTTGCCATCTCTATCATTTACTAAGGATCTCTGCTCTAACGTGACACTTCCCACGTCGTCCATAGGCTCTCATAGCCCGGGAAAAAAGAGAATGTCGTCATTCCAGCCCCAGGCTGAAACACATTATCGCCTTTCTCAAGTGGCCCATCAAGAGACACTAGCTTATGCGCGTGACCCCGACCGCCCCCGCCTTTGGGATTTTTTCCTCTGTTTGCCGAAAAGGAGATTCCCTGTCGGAATTTTACCGCTTTTCTACGAGAAAAATGACGTAAAAATTGATTTTAAACAGCGGTTGACATGCTTCGACGTACGGCAATTGAATACTTTGAATTTTATTGTCAGGAATTGCGCCAAGCGCGCGACACTTCTTTACTATTTCGGATAGTGTCTGGAACGCACGAACAAAACGCCGCTATTCGGATATAACGATGGATTATTTTGGACCAAACCAACATTTGTTATTGAAGTAGACGTCCTGGGTGTGCATTCTGACGAAGACAACAAAAGGTAATGACATTTTTATAATAGTAAATATGATTATGGTGAGTGCTAAACTTGCCGGATGTCTAAATAGCGAGCCCGTGATGCCTGGGCTATATACTTAGAATATTGCAAAATGTGCTTTCACCAAAAAGCTATTTTAAAATCGGACATATCGAGTGCATAGAGGAGGTCTGTATCTATAATTCTTAAAATAATTGTTATGCTTTTTGTGAACGTTTATCGTGAGTAATTTAGTAAAATGTTAGCGAATTCCCCGTAAGTTTGCGGGGGGTATGCTAGTTCTGAACGTCACATGCTAATGTAAAAAGCTGGTTTTTGATATAAATATGAACTTGATTGAACAAAACATGCATGTATTGTATAACATAATGTCCTAGGGTTGTCATCTGATGAAGATCATCAAAGGTGAGTGCTGCATTTAGCTGTCTTCTGGGTTTTGGTGACATTATATGCTGGCTTGAAAAATGGGTGTCTGATTATTTCTGGCTTGGTACTCTGCTGACATAATCTAATGTTTTGCTTTCGTTGTAAAGCCTTTTTGAAATCGGACAGTGTGGTTAGATTAACGAGAGTCTTATCTTTAAATGGCTGTAAAATAGTCATATGTTTGAGAAATTGAAGTAATAGGATTTTGAAGATTTTGAAAATCGCGCCACAGGCTGGCAGTGGATGTTACGTAGGTGGGACGAATTCGTCCCGCCGGTCCCATAGAGGTTAAGACTGAATCAAGGAGGTCGGTCACCAATGATCCACCTACCACTATTCACTATGAATGGTGGATAGAGGGCAGGATAGACAGTTAGACTGGTGGACTATATTGTACTGTGGTATAGTAAACGTTAGCATGTGGAAAAGCGTAGTGCATAAGGGAAGTACCAAAACATCTTGATATAGGGGAGGCGCATGCAAGCAGATGAGGACAATTTGCTAGGATTGTCACGTATACTCCCTCTCCGGCTCTCTAGGTCACCAGGCTGCTCATTATTACGCACACCTGTGACCATCATTACGCACACCAGCGCCTCATCAGACTCACCTGGACTCACCTTCCTGATTGCCTTCTCTATATCTGTAGCTCTCCTTGGTTCCTTCCCCAGGCGTTATTGTTTCTGTTCCAGTGTTCATGTCTGTACGGGCGCAGTGCACACTGACACGGTCGACAGGTGCACGGTGTTTCCTCCGACACATTGGTGTGGCTGGCTTCCAGGTTAAGCGAGTAGTGTGTCAAGAAGCAGTGCGTCTTGGCGGCGTTGTGTTTTGGAGGATGCACGGCTCTCGACCTTCGCCTCTCCCGAGTCCGTATTGGAGTTGCAGCGATGAGACAAGACTAACTACCAATTGGACACCACGAAATTGTGGAGGAAAAGGGGTAAAAGTAACGACAAAAATAAAAAGAATAATAAATGTCAGTATGCTACCCTTGTTTCTTGTTTTGTTTTATGTTCATTTAGTTATTAAATACACTCCCTGAACTTGCTTCCCGAATCCCAGCATACACGTTACAAGGAAGGAATAAATTATATAGTAAAACCTGCAAAAGAGCGAATGTAAACCAGGGAAAAGACGCACTACCCTCCCCTGTGCCCAATAAAAAAACACACAACCCTCCCCAAAGCAAAAAAACAAGTTAGACAATCCTCCTCTAGTTTGGACCACCCACCCCAGCAAATTTCGAACTGTCCCTAATCACTCCCACACATACCAAACTCTTCACATTCATCTAGATGGATGGTCCCTGCAATATGTCAATCTCTCCACTGCCACCTTAGTACATTACATTTACTTTTTAGTTATTTAGCAGACATTCTTATCGAGAGGGACTTACAGTAGCAAGTGCATACATTTTTTATACTTTTTTGTAATGGGAATTGAACCCCACAACCCTAGCGTTGCAATTTCCCTTCTCCCCTCTTCCCTTCTCTCCTCCCTCCTGTTCTGCCCTTCCCAAGCCAATCCCTCACCCCTTACACACTTACCCTGGTCTCACCCACACAGCTGTCTGTGTTCGCCAACAAACCTCCCCATCTCTCCACAGACACATCCCTGACTCATGGCCATCTTCCTCCCTCCTTTCCTCTCTCCCTCCATTTCTCTTTCTCTATTCATTCCTATTTATCTATGCTCAGACATTCTGTGGCCTTCAGACTGGCCCTCCTTCAGTCGCCCCTCCTCTCCCCTTCTTCTCCCCTCTCCCTCCTCTCCTCCCTCTCTCTTCTCTCCCCCCTCCTCCCTCCTCTCGTTTCCCCTCTCCTCTCCCCCTCCCCCTCCTCTTCTCTCCCCCCTCTCCTCTCTCCTCTCGTTTCTCCTCTCCCCCTCCCCCTCCCTCCCTCCCCCCTCTCCTCCCTCCTCATTTCTCCTCTCCTCCCTCCTCTCGTTTCTCCTCTCCTCTCCTCTCCGCTTTAAATTGTTATGCTAGTGCTTGTATTAATTTGGGAGCTATCGCATCCCACAACTCTCCCAGACTATGTTTGGAATATTTCTTTCTCGGACAGAATAGGACAGGTCGACATTTGTACAATGGGGGATATTAGATTGACATAGGCTAGTGCTTTTGCTGTTCGTTAGGCCTACTCATCTTGTTGGCTGACGAAAGTAAACGTGGACAGTTCTTCTAACATTTTCAATATGCGCAACGGAATTCGATAAGAAGGACGCGCGCAGTTGCATCCCAGATGTGTCTGTCTTCACTCTTAGCCTACTTCGGAGCTGAGATGCCTGTGAGAAGGACCTGATCACATGACGGGCATTAGCAAATAAGAATTTAGATATCTGAGAGAGCCATGTGAGTGAGAGGTGCTTAAGAGCACGGAAACTGGCAGTCGGAAGAAGGGAATTATAACTATTATATTCAGCCCAAAGGCACAACGGCTGGCCGCAAAAGGAATAGATTTTTTTAGGGGCCATTAAGGGGGATGCCACAGGGAAATTTGAGGCCTGATGAGAATATTATCAAGTGCTTTTCAAATTGTGAATGAGAGACTGATGAAGTGTGTGCTGCCTGCGCAAGAAACAAGGCAGAGCTCATGCCTTTCATGCTACTTTTTTTCAAATCATCATTAGAGTCGCATCATGGAGGCCAAAAATGTTTTAAAATTCAAAACATATAGCTCTGTTTGTAATGTTTGTATCACAACTAAAACCGCATAAATAATTTTAAATTATGCATATAGGAGGACCTGTTTTTTTGTTAATCACTCAACACAGAATAGCCACATGTGCGCACTCCCTTGGAAATCATTTGGAGAAAATATCCTTTCTATTTTATTCAGCTATGTTCAATTGCATTCTTCATACTATGAAATAATATAAAATTATGCAACGGAATTCTTAGCAAATCTTGTATGCTAAATGAACTAGTGTGTTCCACAGCCATATGGCATAGCCAGATCAGGACCTAACATAAGGACAACTCAGAGTATGCTATTCTGTTCTTCTGAAATAGACTACATTTCCTTCATATCATGCTTCTTTAGACCTGTCTAAAATAAGTAATGGATTTATTGTGGAGGTGTAGGCTGTATTACATGGATTTAATAGACTTTTAAAAAATGTTCCAAGGTCAGCATCAGGGCTTGTAGGCTGTGCGTGGAAGCCAGGAGATGCTAAATGTGTTTATGTTAATTACCGTGAGACCGGCAGTTATTTGCTTGACAATCTCCGGCTGACAAACTTTCATGACCGCCACAGCCCTAGCCCCAGGAACATCAGAGAACATGAGAGAGAATTCAACGGAGCTCTAATAACATGGAGACCTGCTGGTAGCATTACGGATCACACACGCCTGCCTTTTCAACTCAGTACAAGTGCATGTGAGCGTGTGTGTGTGCATGCGTACGTGCATGTATGTGTGTGTGTGCATGTGTGAGTGAGTGAGTGTGTGTGTGTGGTACTGCACCTTTGCGGATCTCATCTCTGATCTGGGACTCCATCTCCTCCATCTGCAGCAGAGTCTTCTGCCAGTAGCGCTCTGCCCTCCGGCTCTTAGTACAGTACACCACTAGAGCTGAGAGAGAAAGAGAGAGAAGGAAAGAGAGAAAGAGAGAGAGAATGAGCAAGAGAGAGCGAGAGAGAGACAGAGAAAGAGAGAGAAAGGGGGAATGAGGGAAAGTATGAGGGAGAGAAACAGAGAGAAGACATAAGACTCATTAAATTAATGTCTTTGAAGCCATATCCTGTTATCACAGGTTGACATGTTGTAATGAATCAGGACATACTCCATTTGTAAAAGCTCCATACATACACAGCTTCTGGAAAGAAATGAAAACACACACTTGTTGGAGACACCCAGACACACATAAAAAAACAGACACACACAGACATACAACCACATGAGAATACACACACACACACACACACACACACACACACACACACACACACACACACACACACACACACACACACACACACACACACACACACACACACACACACACACACACACACACACACACACACACACACACACACACACACACACACACACACACACACACACACACACACACACACACACACACACACACAGGGAACAGTGGTGTCTTTGTGCTGTGTAGACAGGGGGAGACCCTGACCCCGGAGATCCTTTTATCTCCCTGACATCTGGAGCATCCGTCGCCAAGGCAGCCAAACATCCATCACCCCCGGTGGCGACACCAGACCAAACACTTACCCACAGTGCACAGCAGCAGCAGCACGCAGCACACCACGATGGACACCACAATGGCCAGCTCACTACCTCCCAGCTGCACCTTGGCTATGATCCTCTGGAAGTTACCCACCCGCACCTAGAGAGGGCAAGGGATGGGAGAGAGAGGGGGGAAGATGGAGGGATGAGGAGAGAGGAAATAGGGAAGTGGGGACAGAACAGTGTTTAGCAGGTCTGTAACATAGACTCTGAGGTCTTTGAAAGAGAGAATAGAAATGCACACAGTCTCACATTGACACACAATCAGACAAATAAACATTTAGACTAACACACACACACACACACGCACACACACACTGGAATGTGTGTGATGGTATGAGTCAACCACTTCAGGGTGACCCACATGTGACTGAAGGGTTGACTTTCACTTCTGCTTTCTGGTTGGCCAATATGGACTCTCAGCCTCTGTCCAATATTCATACTCTGTTATCTAAAACACGTCTGCAACTCAGTTCCTTTCACTGACTAACCCAATGTTCTATCTCAACCTTGTTGTCGAAATTCAGTATGTCTACCTCTTGGTCCTACATCCCCATAACCTTTTGTTACTAGACTGAGGAGGGGAACTAGTGGTCTGTCTCTCTGCATGGTCTCTCTCTGGTCTGACTGTTTATTTGTCCAAACCATAAAAACAAAGGAAAAAAAGAGTCGAACTGGTGTGGTGGAAAGAAATGCCATTGTTCCGTGTTCCTGCTTCGTTGGGGCACAGAAAGCCCCTACAGCTCCCCCGTACAGAGGCTCAGCTTCACTTCTGAGCCAAGGGAAATAGAGGTAAAAATAGGTAGCGGTATGCTGCTGAAAAGTCACTGAATAAATCAAAAAGGTTGTTTTAATGCCCCAAAGATAATCATTTGCATACCCTTTAAACTGGGGGGACCTAGCACACAAATAACACAAATATAAATACACACACACACATTCTCAGGAGAGATGGGGGCAGCCCACCCGTTAGTGTTATGACATCTTGTTTGACCCCTGCCCTCTGTGTTTGTCTGCTAATTGCATGTGTTTATTTATGGACATCCTGAGAGAGAGAGAAAGAGAGTGTTTTTCCTCCACCCCCTCCCTCCCTCCACCCCTCCCTCCCAATCCCTCCCTCCCTCCCTCCGTGACTCATGCCTCACTGACCATCTTTGAGGGACAGACTAACAGACTGATAGACAGTCAGACATGGCCATTCTAACTCAGATCAAAGGTAAAATGTTGATGTCTGTTTCTCCCTAATAAACCCTCTCAAAACAGACTGAAATGGGAAACGGATGAGAGAGCAGGGAGGGAGCAAGAGAGAGTGAAAAGAGAGAGGGAGGAAGAGAAGAGGTGGGGACTTTATCAGAGTGAGTTTGGTTGTGGCTTTATTGAGCCCTTCTATTATAAAGAGACTTCTGACACAATACCAAAACATGTGGACAAGGCCACTGTCCCAGGGTCTCTTCTGAAACAGTAGAATTTAAATGAAAACCAAAACATGTGGACAAGGCCACTGTCCCAGGGTCTCTTCTGAAACAGTAGAATTTAAATGAAAACCAAAACATTGTGGACAAGGCCACTGTCCCAGGGTCTCTTCTGAAACAGTAGAATTTAAATGAAAACCAAAACATTGTGGACAAGGCCACTGTCCCAGGGTCTCTTCTGAAACAGTAGAATTTAAATGAAAACCAAAACATGTGGACAAGGCCACTGTCCCAGGGTCTCTTCTGAAACAGTAGAATTTAAATGAAAACCAAAACATGTGGACAAGGCCACTGTCCCAGGGTCTCTTCTGAAACAGTAGAATTTAAATGAAAACCAAAACATGTGGACAAGGCCACTGTCCCAGGGTCTCTTCTGAAACAGTAGAATTTAAATGAAAACCAAAACATGTGGACAAGGCCACTGTCCCAGGGTCTCTTCTGAAACAGTAGAATTTAAATGAAAACCAAAACATTGTGGACAAGGCCACTGTCCCAGGGTCTCTTCTGAAACAGTAGAATTTAAATGAAAACCAAAACATTGTGGACAAGGCCACTGTCCCAGGGTCTCTTCTGAAACAGTAGAATTTAAATGAAAACCAAAACATTGTGGACAAGGCCACTGTCCCAGGGTCCCTTCTGAAACAGTAGAATTTAAATGAAAACCAAAACATTGTGGACAAGGCCACTGTCCCAGGGTCTCTTCTGAAACAGTAGAATTTAAATGAAAACCAAAACATGTGGACAAGGCCACTGTCCCAGGGTCTCTTCTGAAACAGTAGAATTTAAATGAAAACCAAAACATTGTGGACAAGGCCACTGTCCCAGTGTCCCTTCTGAAACAGTAGAATTTAAATGAAAACCAAAACATTGTGGACAAGGCCACTGTCCCAGGGTCTCTTCTGAAACAGTAGAATTGAAATGAAAACCAAAACATTGTGGACAAGGCCACTGTCCCAGGGTCCCTTCTGAAACAGTAGAATTTAAATGAAAACCAAAACATTGTGGACAAGGCCACTGTCCCAGGGTCTCTTCTGAAACAGTAGAATTTAAATGAAAACCAAAACATTGTGGACAAGGCCACTGTCCCAGGGTCTCTTCTGAAACAGTAGAATTTAAATGAAAACCAAAACATTGTGGACAAGGCCACTGTCCCAGGGTCTCTTCTGAAACAGTAGAATTTAAATGAAAACCAAAACATGTGGACAAGGCCACTGTCCCAGGGTCTCTTCTGAAACAGTAGAATTTAAATGAAAACCAAAACATTGTGGACAAGGCCACTGTCCCAGGGTCTCTTCTGAAACAGTAGAATTTAAATGAAAACCAAAACATTGTGGACAAGGCCACTGTCCCAGGGTCCCTTCTGAAACAGTAGAATTTAAATGAAAACCAAAACATGTGGACAAGGCCACTGTCCCAGGGTCTCTTCTGAAACAGTAGAATTTAAATGAAAACCAAAACATTGTGGACAAGGCCACTGTCCCAGGGTCTCTTCTGAAACAGTAGAATTTAAATGAAAACCAAAACATTGTGGACAAGGCCACTGTCCCAGGGTCTCTTCTGAAACAGTAGAATTTAAATGAAAACCAAAACATGTGGACAAGGCCACTGTCCCAGGGTCTCTTCTGAAACAGTAGAATTTAAATGAAAACCAAAACATTGTGGACAAGGCCACTGTCCCAGGGTCTCTTCTGAAACAGTAGAATTTAAATGAAAACCAAAACATTGTGGACAAGGCCACTGTCCCAGGGTCCCTTCTGAAAAAGTAGAATTTAAATGAAAACCAAAACATGTGGACAAGGCCACTGTCCCAGGGTCTCTTCTGAAACAGTAGAATTGAAATGAAAGCCCAGGGTGTGGTATGTGTGTGTGTATGTACATGTGCACGCTTGCATACATGCTTGCATGCATGCTTGTGTGCCTGTTACCCCCTGCACGTGTGTATATGAGGGTGTGTGATTGAGCTGGACAGACAAGAGATGAACAGATTACAGATGAATAGACATGAACTCTTAGAATTCAGCTTTAGGTTTACTGTTACACCCTGACCAAGAGGGGCCTGTCAACCTGCTCGTCTCTCTGCTCTCAGCTGAATCATGGTGACATAGTTAAGTCAGTACGTAAAACCAAACTGGGCACCGATTCAGAATCATGATAATAAAGTGGTCCAAATTAGTAGCCTTAGAATATGATGTAGTTGTACTCACTGTGACAGGCAGTTCTCCCTCACTGGAGCCCAGCGAACCGTTGATGGTACAGTGGAACAGCTGGTTGTTATGGAAGCTGATGTCACAGGGATAGGAGCCAATCATCACTGAGTATTCCTCTGGCGCCAGCTCCAGATCGCTCGGTCCTTTCTGTGCCAAACCCAAACAAAAACAGCCACCGGTCAGTCAGAGCACTAGGGACACCATGGTCTGGCTCGGATAGGCACAGCTGACATGCACCTACGGGCGCACACGGCGCACACACACACACACACACACACACACACACACACACACACACACACACACACACACACACACACACACACACACACACACACGCAGGCCTGTCATTCAGCTGTCACACTGAGTCGCCCTGTGCCAAACTGTTTCACAACATTTCTCCTCTCACACTGGGTGAGAGTTCATCTTAAAGAATCAAACAGTAGACATGGAGAGAAGACTGACACTGTCCATCACAACACCAGCCTCTCCTTAGTCAGTGTTCTGAGCACTGGTCCCCACACACAGACACACAACAGTGGACTGACATGGCTGAGTGAGGAGAGGAGAGGAGAGGAAAGGAGAGGAGAGTAGAGGAGAGGTTGTGTGTTTATCCCCAGTGTGTTTCCCCTCTGTGATTACACCCTCAGGACCCTGTACTGTCCTGTCCCCTCTGCAGGATGCCCCCCCCCCCCCCCCCGGGTCTCTGTCAACAAACACTTCCTTACGCACGCACGCACACGCACACACACACACACACGCATGGAACAATGAATACCTAGAGCCGAAACGGGATGAAAGCAAAGAAAACCCACCACATTCCAACAGAGGTCCTTCACATAGGATCTAACCAAACAACAATCCCCATCAAACAAACCCGTTCAACTCCACCCAACATTCTCTCAACCTGGTCCAGCCCAGTCACATACACACACGGTCACATGAGTCAGTGTTCCACAAACTAGGTCCACCCAAAGTGGAATCCACCTTCCCAAAGAAAACAGGAAGCAACATTGAATACCCCCCTCCCTTCTTTCACCCAAGTAGACAAGGCTGAGGCAGCCATTCCTGTAAGGAGGCCCCATCCTGACACGCGCACGCACACACGCGCGCACACACACGTAGAGGAGAGAAAGAGAGCGACAGGGGCAGAGACGGAGAGAGAGAACTCAGACCAACCGATGTTCAAAGCCCTATTTCTGCAAGTCTCTGCAACTTCAGCTGTCTGTCTCTCCCTTCCTGCACCAAGGCCTGTATAAATCAGCAGCACCAGTATATTTACAGCTTTTACAACTGTTAGCATTACAACCCTCAACCCTCCCTCATATATGAGGCAGTAGTTTATGTGGCAGTAGCATAAGTCAGTTATAATACAGACAGGATCCCACACAAACATGTCTGACTGGGTTCTCTGCTTAGAGGTGGTGTTCCAGGAACAGCCAAGTCTTAAACAAATACAAGCCAGGATTCAGAGCTACACAGTCTTTGATCTGTTTAAAGAGAGTATGAATACAAAGCCATTGAGACATGTCTTTCTACTATTCTCAGAGTGCATCCAGATTGACAGGAATGGACAGTTCCTGGAGCAAGTCTACTAATCTCCCTGGTCAATGGGCTTTTTACTTCTCATCCTGCTCCACCCTCTCCCATTGGTGCACTGGGCTGTCACTCACATTGATGATGAGTGTGAGTGGTTCTCCAGGGTGGTGTTTGATCAGCTTCTCTTTGTTGGCGGTAAAGAACTGAGGATCTTCCACATACTCCAACAGGAAGTGACCTCCGTGAGGCTCCTCCTCTTCTTCCTGGTCTGGGCCGTCAAAGGCGGGGCCATCTCCCGTGTAGAGAACTCCATTCAGCAAGAACTCTACCGTGGCCTGCTGGGATTGGCTGGAGGCGGGGGAGGAGCATGTGATCATGGAGGGAGACCGCACTTTACAGGCCTGAGGAAAGACAATGAGGATGAGAAAGAAACCTTTATGGCCTAGAAGTGTACATACTGTGGTCCATTCCATTAATTCACATCCGTTTTTCAGCTTCTTCTAAGATGTTAGATACTTCATTCAACCAGAGAGGTTCCCTGTTGTGACTCACATCCTGTCCGATGCCCAGCATCTCCATAGTGACGCTCTGCACCAGGTCAAAACCTTGCCCCGTCACTGTGATGGTCCGACCGCCACTGGAACACACAACAACTTATGGTCAGGGCACACACAACTACACGCAAACACATATGGTCAGAAATAGGGAACACAGACAACCACTCTGGTTAGAGACAGAGAGCACACATAACCACACAGTCAGTGTCAGCACACATGCCAATCAGACTCATTGTGCTCTCTCTCAGGGGCCTGTCTCACACATGAGGTGTCATTTAAAACCAACACACACACACACACACACACACACACACACACACACACACACACACACACACACACACACACACACACACACACACACACACACACACACACACACACACACACACACACACACACACACACACACACACACACACACACACACACACACACACACACACACACACACACACACACACACACACACACACACACACACACACACACACACACACACACACACACACACAGGCCTGGAGAAGCCACAGAGCACCAGGAAGACATTAACTCAGCATGTCATCTCTGTGGTCGGATTCCAGAGAAACCCTCCAAGAGAGATTGTGTGGTGTAATGGAGTTGAATAATTAATGCAATAATATTTTCTACATGATTTCATACTCTCATTTGTCAATATAACACTGGTTTACCTATGAAACACTGGATAAATGGAAACTATGGAATGTTAGATTTATCAATGGAACAGCATGTGTGTGTGTGTGTGTGTGTGTCTGTGTGTGCGTCTGTATGTGTGTGTCTGTATGTGTGTGTGCCTGTGTGTGTGTGTGTGTGTGTGTGTGTGTGTGTGTGTGTGTGTGTGTGTGTGTGTGTGTGTGTGTGTGTGTGTGTGTGTGTGTGTGTGTGTATGTATGTGTGTGTGTGAACCTGAGGTAGCTCTTCCTGGGTTTGATGTAGCTGATGGTGGGGTTTTTCTCATAGATGTACTGGGTGAGAAGCTCAGAGCTCTGACAGGGAATATCCTCAAACTCCACACACACCGACACCGCCTCAGTGTGTGTGTGCAGGGCCGCAGGTATGGTGCACTCGATGGTGTCTTTGGTTAGCCTGGAGCACGCACACACACGCACACGCACACGCACACGCACACACACACAGAGAGAGATGCACAAGGACACAATAATACCACACAATCAGCATAATAAAACCACACACCAAGACAGTTTCCATAACAAATACAGCCAAGAACCAAAACACAGCCTCTGAACAGACAACAAATGCAGCAGCTGAAAAAAATAACAATACCTCACGCACGATATAATCAAACAACTCAACTGGACTGTCTCCTTTAGAATAACACAAAACCTACAGATTCAGCACAACAACATACAAGTCCAACAGTGAAGACGATTTAATAATTCACACATTAAGACTCACGTGAGTATGATGCAGTCCTGGGTGCCGTTGACCTTGACTCTGACCTGAGAGCCAGTGTCCAGGTGCTCCCCCCTGATGGTCACCCTGGTTCCCCCTGAACGAGAGCCTTTCCTAGGCTCCATAGACAGCAGCTTGGGGACCTGGGGTGGAGGTGGAACATATTAATGTGCCATGTTGTTATTACCGTTTTTTTCAATTGCTAACATGCATTGGTCAAAACTGAAGTTACATTGTCAAAACTCTTCACACAGTCAGTGAAACAGAAGTGTTTGTGGACCAAACTGTGAATCATTTTTCATTGCTTTCACACAAAATGCATTCAATGACCACATTCTCTGAAATCCCTGAACTCTTTTCTCGTTCATACTCCACCACCTGCAAAACTATATATTTGCAGCATATGTTTTCAAATGCTAACACACTGTTTCCAAAACTGCTAAAAACACATTCAAAACAGAATGATGGCAAATGTCGTGCATTTCTGCAGTAACCAGATAAAAACATATAGAAAATCTCAGCAGAAAATGTAATTATTCCAAACACAGCTGATTGCAATTTCAGCTGAAAGCCTACCCAAGTGTCCTGTTTTTAATCTCATTATCAAACAGACAAAAGAGGACAGCTTCAGAATGTTTTAGTATGGAAACATGGATCAAGACAGGTTGGTGGGGCAAGAAGAGTGGCAGGGAGAGGGAGAATATGTGGAGGACAAAGGAGAGGAAGACCAAGAGCGGTGGTCTCTGATGAGATAAGGGCCACAATTATTGACCATGTGGTAAACCATGGTCTCTCTTTGATAGAGGCTGGTTTAAGGCTGCAACCAAATCTGCAGCGTTCAACAGTTGCATCAATAGTACAAATTTTCCGGCAAAACAACAGCTGAGATGTGCGTCCTTCAATGTAATTGAACTATTATTGCAGTACAATACAGTATGTTCACATTTTTACATGTACTGACATTTTGGAATATATTGATTGGTTTGTGTTTTTCAGTAGGATCCAAAGGTTGCCTCCCTCAGGAGGGAGAGGCAGAATATTACCAGATGCTCAGAGTTGCCATTGTTGACATGGTAATTGGAAACAACGCAATAAAACTGCAGGAAATTCAGGACAGAGTCCTGGCAGACAATATCACTTTTGGGAATGTGAATACGGTCAGCACAACGACAGTTGTCAGAGTCCTAGAGAAACATAAAATAAGGATGAAGCAGTTGTGCACTGTACCCTTTGAGAGAAACGGTGAATGTGTGAATGAACTCTGGTATCAATATGTCCACGTAAGATGTCTGTTCAATAACCAAATAGGGTACATGCACAGCTATGCATAATGTAAAGTACTGTAAAATTGTGGATTTGCTGTATTTTAGAGAGTGATGGAGATGGAAGCCAGGCAAACTGCACATACATTCATCTTTGTGGATGAAGCTGGATTCAACCTGGCAAAAACACACCGCAGGGGAAGAAATGTGATTGGACAGAGAGCAACCGTGGATGTCCCAGGCCAGAGAGGAGCTAACATCACAATGTGTGTAGCACTGTCCAATGATGGTTTGCTGTTACACAAACCACTCATTGGCCCCTGCAATACAGAGAGGCTCATTTCTTTTCTGGATGACCTGCATAATCGACTTGTGCCAGCGGAGGAGAGGGGGGCAAGAAACTCCCCTACCTTCGTTGTTGTGTGGGATAATGTGGCATTCCACCACTCTGCTGCAGTCAGACTGGTTTGCTGCACATCCCAGGATGTCAGTAGTATTCCTGCCTCCATACTTCCCCTTCCTAAACCCCATAGAGGAGTTTTTCTCTGCGTGGAGGTGGAAGGTGACAACCATCCACATGACCAGATGTCCTTACTGGATGCGGGGTGAGGAGACACTTCTCCTGAAGATACTTTCCAAGATGCATCGCCAGAGAAGACATGATGTGATGTTGATGAGAACTTGTGGTTAAATGCAGGAGAGAGGGATAACTAGAACCCCCACAGTACTGTACAGTATGAGTGATTATACATGTTGATGGTTTTTTGTGTAATTATTATTGCAGCCCTGGAATTTCATGAATTTGTTTTTTGTTTAAACTTTTTACAAGTAAATTACTATATGCAAAGCTATAGAAAAAATAAAGGCTATTGAAGCAAATTGCTGCATTTGTGTTTCACTCTTGTTACATACATTTGAAGTCGGAAGTTCACATACATTAGGTTGGAGTCATTAAAACTCGTTTTTCAACCACCACAAATTTCTTGTTAACAAACCATAGTTTTGGCAAGTCGGTTAGGACATCTACTTTGTGCATGACACAAGTCATTTTTCCAACAATTGTTTACATATTATTTCACTTATAATTCACTGTAACACAATTCCAGTGGGTCAGAAGTTTACATACACTAAGTTGACTGTGCCTTTAAACAGCTTGGAAAATTCAAGAAAATTATGTCATAGCTTTAGAAGCTTCTGATAGGCTAATTGACATCATTTGAGTCAGTTGGAGGTGTACCTGTGGATGTATTTCGAGGCCTACCTTCAAACTCAGTGCCTCATTGCTTGACATCATGGGAAAATCTAAAGAAATCAGCCAAGACCTCAGAACAAAAATTGTAGACCTCCACAAGTCTGGTTCATCCTTGGAAGCAATTTCCAAACACCTGAAGGTACCACGTTCATCTGTACAAACAATAGTACGCAAATATAAACACCATGGGACCACGCAGCCATCATACCACTCAGGAAGTGGTTCTGTCTCCTAGAGATGAATGTACTTTGGTGCGAAAAGTGCAAATCAATCCCAGAACAACAGCAAAGGACCTTGCGAAGATGCTGGAGGAAACAGGTACAAAAATATCTATATCCACAGTAAAACGAGTCCTATATATATTGACATAACATAGAAGGCTGCTCAGCAAGGAAGAAGCCACTGCTCCAAAACCGCCATAAAAAAGCCAGACTACGGGTTTGCAACTGCACATGTGGACAAATATCGTACTTTTTGGAGAAATGTCCTCTGGTCTGATGAAACAAAAATAGAACTGTTTGGCCATAGTGACCATTGTTATGTTAGGAGGAAAAAGGGGGAAGCTTGCAAGCCGAAGAACACCATCCCAACTGTGAAGCACGGGGGTGGCAGCATCATGTTGTGGGGGTGCTTTGCTGCAGGAGGGACTGGTGCACTTCACAAAATAGGTGGCATCATGAGGAGTAAAATTATGTGGATATATTGAAGCAATATCTCAAGATATCAGTCAGGAAGTTAAAGCTTGGTCGCAAATGGGTCTTCCAAATAGACATTGACCCCAAGCATACTTTCAAAGTTTGGGAAAAATGGCAACAAAGTCAAGGTATTGGAGTGGCCATCACAAAGCCCTGACCTCAAGCCTATAGAAAATGTGTGGGCAGAACTGAAAAAGCGTGTGCAAGCAAGGAGGCCTACAAACCTGACTCAGTTACACCAGCTCTGTCAGGAGGAATGGGCCAAAATTCACCCAACTTATTGTGGGAAGCTTGTGGAAGGCTACCCGAAACGTTTGACCCAAGTTAAACAATTTAAAGGCAATGCTACCAAATACTAATTGAGTGCATGTAAACTTCTGACCCACTGGGAATGTGATGAAAGAAATAAAAGCTGAAATAAATCATTCTCTCTACTATTATTCTGACATTTCACATTCTTAAAATAAAGTGGTGATCCTAATTGACCTAAGACAAGGAATTTTTACTAGGATTAAATGTCAGGAATTGTGAAAAACTGAGTTTAAATGTATTTGGCTGAGGTTTATGTAAACTTCCGACTTCAACTGTAGACTTTAGTACAGTCAATAAAGAAAAGGTGTTATTCTTATTCTATAATGAAATACTGATTTATGTGAAAAAATCATTCAAATTTCAAAGAGAAAGTTCATTGTTTATGTAATGCTCCCTGTTGTTAATGTTTTTTAGGTCAGTGTGTTATGAGTGACAATGTATGCTTTATGAGTGAGAAATGTTGAAAGTGTTGAGGTCGAACAAGCTTATTTATGGACATGAATGAAGTGGTTTGACTGAGTTTTGGAGGTGAGATTAACTGTTTGGCCAAAATGCATGTTGGTAACGCAGACCGTGTGAAGAGTTTTGAAAAAGTGACTTCAGTATTGACCGATGCTTGTTAGCAATTGAAAAAAATGATAATGTGCCATGTGGCTCCGTTGTTGTTCTGCTACTGTACACACCTCCGAGGCAGCAGTCTGCTGGTTTTCAGTCATTAGCTAGCTTTCCATCCAATTAGCAAAATATTTTAATGTGAATATTCAAAAATATGCATGAAGAAAATATGCTAATTTTCACATCAGTGGTGTGTTCCCACCAAATGTACTTGATGCAGATAAAAATCAGAGCGTGATAACGTAGTGCACACATAATGTACTTTTTGGCTTAAGTTTTCATGTACCGAATAAAAATCTAAAGTTCAATGTGTTTCCCATTGCATTTTTAACTATTTTGTCACAAAAACTGTTAAATAGCAAATGTGCCTACTTTGGTCTTGGCGCATGAACTCTAGCCAACAGCTAGCAGATACAGTGTGGGTAGGCTAGTCTACAGTCAAACGGCAGTCAAGCATCAATCATCATCATGTCACTAGAATAAGACCCTCAGTATTTATTGGAAAGGAGCATCAAGCTCATCACCATGTACTTTCACCTCCTTGTGAAGTTTATCATTTTCACATGTAGCCTAATAAACTGCATGGTTTCCCGAGTCGTAGTGGGAGGGCCATATACCATATCATCGCGTGACTCCTAGTTTACTTCAATATGATGGTTATTAGATCAATATTTGCGCATTTCTCACATAATTAACTTTACCGACACAAAACGATCACACCATGTTGAACAAACAAACGATCTGTCGACATTTATACAATTGTACTGAAACGTCCTGTTTCCATCATAGTTGTCGTGATTTTCTTTTATAGGGTATGACTTTACTCGCATTAAAACTGTGGATGGAAATCTGGTTAAAGTGGCACTATAATTGGATCATTCAAATCATCTATAAGTTCTATGTAGTGCACACTCTTGATTTCCTCAGCTCTAGCTAAATAAATAGTTGACTAACATATTTGAAGTTTGATATTTCAAACTTGAGGACACTGAAGCCTTGGGAAACTCCAGTAGAGTATTTAGTATTGTTCTGTACTGAGGTTTTGGGTTCATCTCATCCACATATGACAGGTTTCTGGAGCTAAGATATATTTCACTTCCTGCCTTATAGTAATACAGCAACACACACACAGACAGGCTGAACACCTTCACTCACTTTGAGGATAATACAGGGCTCTCCTTCTCCGTGGCCAACGTGAGTAAGACATTTAAGCATGTTAACCCCCCAAGGCTGCCGGCCCAGATGGCATCCCTAGCCACGTCTTCAGCGCATGCGCAGACCAGCTGGCTGGTGTGTTCACAGATATATTCAATCTCTCCCTATCCCAGTCTGTTGTCCCCACATACTTCAAGATGGCCACCATTGTCCCTGTACCTAGGAAAGCAAAGGTAACTGAACTAAATGACTATCACTCCGTAGCACTCACCTCTCTCATCATGATGTGCTTTGAGAGACTAGTCAAGGATCATATCACCTCCACCTTACCTGCCACCCTAGACCCTCTTAAATTTGCTTACCGCCCCAATAGATCCACAGAAAATGCAATCGCCACCACACTGCCCTATCCCATCTGGACAAGAGGCATACCTATGTAAGAATGCTGTTCATTGACTATAGCTCAGCATTCAACACCATAGTACCATCCAAGCTCATCATCAAGCTCGAGGCCCTGGGTCTGAACCCTGTCCTGTGCAACTGGGTCCTGGACTTCCTGGCGGGTCGCCCCCAGGTGGTGAAGGTAGGAAACAACACTTATTCGCTGATCCTCAACACAGGGGCCCCACAAGGGTGCGTGCTCAGCCCCCTCCTGTACTCCCTGTTCCTCCTGTACTCCCTGCTCAACCATGACTGCGTGGCCACGTACGCTTCCAACTCAATAATCAAGTTTGCAGACGACACAACAGTAGTAGGCCTAATTACCAGGAATGACGAGACGGCCTACAGGGAGGAAGTGAGGGCTCTGGGAGTGTGGTGCCAGTGTGGTGTAGAAACCATGTGTTTGACGTATTTGATACCATTCCACTTATTCCACTCCAGTCATTACCATGAGCCCATCCTCCCCAATTAAGCCTCCAACCTCCTGTGACACACACAAACACACCTCAAATGCTCAAGTGTACATTTACCCTGTATAAAGGTCTCTTATTTCTCCTGGGTTTTTTCTTTGTTCTTTTTTCTTATTAGTTCTACTATTTTAATATTGAATACAACACTGTTGGATAGGGCTTGCAAGCTAAGCATTTCACTCTACTGGTGCATGTGACAATATAAAACTTGAAACACACACACACACACACACACACACACACACACACACACACACACACACACACACACACACACACACACACACACACACACACACACACACACACACACACACACACACACACACACACACACACACACACACACACACACACACACACACAGAGGACAGGTCCCTGGGGCTAAGACGAATATCCCAATACAGCTATACAGCATCAGCATTCCGGAGACTGCCGAAGCTTCTCTCCCCTCTGTGAACCTTGCCTCCAGAGAAGACCTCTCATTCTCACTGACAGGATTCACTTCCTGTGTGTGTGTGAACAAGCAGAGATTTCTATTGTCTGTGTGTGTGTGTGTGTGTGTGTATGAGTCTGTGTCTGTGTCTGTGTCTGTGTCTGTGTGTGTGTGTGTGTGTGTGTGTGTGTGTGTGTGTGTGTGTGTGTGTGTGTGTGTGTGTGTGTGTGTGTGTGTGTGTGTGTGCGTGCGTAAGGTGGAGGCAGATGTTTCCGGCCCGAGGTTTGAGGAAGGAGGTTTGAGGAGGCGCATATCCTGTCTCCGTTTGGATCCGAACTGTTATCCCTTTTCCTCAGAATCCCCTTCATCCCCTTTCTCCCTTTCTCCCTTTCTTTCCCTCACACCCTGGAGAAGCAACCCAGAAAGTGGTAGGGGACCGCAAGGGGTTTCCACAATCCTAAAAAAACATTTGTAGTTTTGCATGTTCAACACCCTCTTGTCTCCAAGTCTGTTATTTATCACTGAGATCATGACTCACAAGCAGAAGCCTTTCTTAAAAGTGGCTGAAATTGCCCAACGTCCCAGTTGAATTAAAAATAAACTCTTTGTCCATAAACAAAAAGAAACAGAGGGTTTAGTTGTGTATTTCCAGAGTCTGTGTAGTCCTAATCCAATAGGAGACTGTGTGGGTCAAGGTCAATCAGCAGAAGAAGCAGCCGGACTCCTCGGTTTGTAATGAATTCAAAGAGGAGGACATTTCAACAAGCTCCATGTTTGTTTTTGCTGGCACCGAGTTCTGCATGGCAATAGTGCTTAGTTGCAGTTCTGATGAATGTTTGAAGATTCCCACACATTTGCATTCCTGAATATCATAAGACAAATCTGCTAACATTCAACTGACACATTGGGAACACTTTCCCAGTATGAACAAGGACCAGAGACTGGGGAGAGAAGGAGGGACAGACGAGGGAAAAGAAAGGATGGAGAGATTGTGGATTTAACTAGCAAGAGACAGACTACGAGCAAAGAAATACTGAAAATAAATAAGTAGAAGGAGGAACAAAATGTAAAGACAGGTCAGGGAGAAGGAGAGAAAAAAGGAGGAAGGAAGAGAGAGAGAATGAGAGGGAGAGAGAGAGGGAAAAGAGAGAGAGAGAATGAGAGGGAGAATGAAAGGGAGAGAGGGAAAAGAGGGAGAGAGAGAAAGAGAGCGAGAAAGAGAGAGAAGTGAGACAGAGAGAGAGAACAAGGGAGAGAGAAAGAAAGAGAGAGAGACAGAGACAGAGAGAAAGAAAAGGGGAATGAGGGAAAGTATGAGGGAGAGAAACAGAGAAGACAGAGTCATTAAATAGATTAAATGGAGAAAAAGAGAGAGGATAGACAACAGGAACATACTCACCAAGTATGAGAAGACCTCTTTGGACACCCCCATTGCATTCTGGTTCACGGTAACTCTGACGACATAATTTGTGGGATCAAAGGTCTGCCCAGTAACACACACCAGCCTGTAGATAGAACACAACATTGTGATGACAGTGGACACGCTCAATAGGACCCATCATTAAAAATCATCACAAACTTCACTGGAACATCACAGCCTGTCGGCAATTGCCTTTAAGGATGTTTCTGTGTCAACTGTGTGGATCATGTTTATTTTCCTTTGTCGTGAGTTTCAGGGGCATCATGAAGCACAAAAATCTGATACAACAGAAAGCACAGTGTGTGAGGATGGCTGGGGGGTGGTCCGTAAGAATTTTCTCATTTTTCAAATACTTGAAACACATTTTTCCTGCAATCTAGAGCCATAATCGTTATGCTTAATTCTATGTAAAAAATATGTAATTTTTTTCTGCATATGTAAGCATACCTTTTGAGCTGTCTGTATCCCCCTGTGCCCCCTCTGATGTGTTTCACAACTTTAATAACAAAGCTAAACAGACAATAACATAGAGATCCTTAGAGGTTTTGTAATAATGTCTATGCTCAGTACTGTACAGTGTTGGCTAAACCCAGTAGAGTAATAATGTCTATGCTCAGTACTGTACAGTGTTGGCTAAACCCAGTGGAGTAATAATGTCTATGCTCAGTACTGTACAGTGTTGGCTAAACCCAGTGGAGTAATAATGTCTATGCTCAGTACTGTACAGTGTTGGCTAAACCCAGTGGAGTAATAATGTCTATGCTCAGTACTGTACAGTGTTGGCTAAACCCAGTGGAGTAATAATGTCTATGCTCAGTACTGTACAGTGTTGGCTAAACCCAGTGGAGTAATAATGTCTATGCTCAGCACTGTACAGTGTTGGCTAAACCCAGTGGAGTAATAATGTCTATGCTCAGTACTGTACAGTGTTGGCTAAACCCAGTGGAGTAATAATGTCTATGCTCAGTACTGTACAGTATTGGCTAAACCCAGTGGAGGGGGACTTCAAATCCCCCTGTTCCAGATGCAGTTAACCACAGAGGGGATCAACGAGCTGACTGGATGTTTGTTTTATCACCTCATAGCTGTAATTAAGCCTTATGTCATCATACAGCATTGGGACCAGAGGGAAGCAGTAGGATTAATCATACAGTGATGGCGCAACAGAGAACTTTTTGGAAGGCCTGTATGTGCTGTGTCTCTATGTGCTTTGGCCCTGCCAGTCAGAGGAGTTGGCTAAAGCAGACAGTACAGATCTGGGACCAGGCTATGATCTAATGACTCCCCACAGAAATAAACAAAGGGGGAATCATGACCCCCCTACCCCAACCCCACATGGCTCAAATCCCATCCCTCCACCATCCTCTTGTTGGACACATGGGGGCAGTTTATTTAGTCAGGTGGCAGGTCCTATAGTGGTCCTGGTTACCTGGCAACCCAAACAGCTAAATCTTCTGATGAGGGTCTAAACCTTTCATAAATGTGAGGCAGGTACCACAGAGAAAGGGCAGAACCAGAAACGGGTCCGGGCACAAGGCTGGGTATGCGACGGTATGGCTGGGTATGGCTGGGTTGGGCTGAAGGACTGGTTCTGATGCGGATCCCTGAGCTCATAAAGCTGGATCAAGTAGATAAATATGAAATCTAGCTAATGAAGTCCATCCAAGTCTGTATTATTACAGTAGATACTGTAGCTGTGTCAAAGGTGACTGGTGTTGTTGATGCAGTCTAATCCCATGCAGAGCCCACCCTGTCTCTGTACAACCAGCTACCAAGCCAGGCAGTAAGTCAGTAAGACAGCCAGGCAGTAAGGCATCCAGGCAGTAAGTCAGTAAGGCAGCCAGGCTGTAAGGCACAGCACTGACTGACCCTCGTACTACATTCCTTCACCGCCAAGAAAGGAAATATTTTAGCTTCCAGTGGGGGATGTTTTGACTCCATGGGCAATGTCTCTGGATATTTACCCAGAGAGGAGGACCAGGATAATCAGCAACTGAGCCTGAGGAAGGCGGTGTGTGTGTGTGTGTGTGTGTGTGTGTGTGTGTGTGTGTGTGTGTGTGTGTGTGTGTGTGTGTGTGTGTGTGTGTGTGTGTGTGTGTGTGTGTGTGTGTGTGTGTGTGTGTGTGTGTGTGTGTGTGTGTGTGTGTGTGCGTGTGCGTGTGTGTGAGAGAGAGAGAGGAGCCAACCAGGACACAAAGGAGACAGGAAAGAATGATGGAAGATTGGGTAGGAAGTAGGCAGCTTGAACTTCTACTCTTAAACCAAGAGACGTGTCCAGAGTGGGTCATGTAAATGTACTACACTTAATGAGGTGCCCCTACCTAACCCATATTATTAATGAACACGCTCTGACTTCAAATCTCTCTCTCCAGAGCAGCACAAGTCCCTCTGGCTCACAGCTCTGACCCCTTGACCTCTCAGCACACGAACGGACACCTGTCTCAACAGCCATGGCCGCAGCGAGGTCACCAATGCCGGTGTGTGTGTCTATTCAGTGCCTCAACCTGCTGTCAGACACACTGACATGTTTTGATTTGTCAGCACCGCTCCCTCCAAGGAGGAAACATTTAGCAGTCATAACAACCTGCTCAGGGAGTCAATGAAGGACGAGCAAGCAGGGTGGGTGTAAAATCTGATTAGCTGAGTCTGGAGCGATCTGGAGCGTGTGTGTGTTTGGGAGAGTGTGTGAGACGTGTAGTAATAATAATAATAATTCATAACACAGAACACAGACAACAATCAAAGCTATATACAGGTGTCGTCAGATCCGGGTGACAGTATAACTGAATTAACAGAGGTTATTTTCTGAACAGCTCAGTCTTTAGCTGTTCCTTAAACGAGGCCAGAGACTCTGCAGCCCTGACAGTGACTGGAAGTGCGTTCCACAGACGAGGAGACACACAACTGAAAGCCCTGCCACCCATAGTTTTTAGTCTGCTGTGGGGCTGCTTAAGGGAGATGGACCTGGAGGAGTGAAGGGTGCATGAGGTCAGACAGGTACTTGGGACCAGAGTTGTGACTAGCTTGGTAGGTGTGATCCAGGATTTTAAACTCAATGCGTGAGCTCATGGGGAGCCAGTGGTGCCTGAACAGAGCTGGCGTGATGTGCTCACGGGGGAGGTGTGGGTGAGGACACATGCAGTACAGTTCTGGACATATTATAGCCTGTTTAGACGCCTAGCAGGTGTGCCAACAAAAAGGGCATTACAATAGTCCAGACGGGATGAGATAAAGGTGTGGATGAGTCAGTCAGCTGCAGGCTGTGACAGCATAAGTCTTAACCTGGCAATGTTCCGTAGATGGAAAAATTGGTCACACTTTTGATGTGGGCCTCAAACAAGAGCTTGAGTAGTGACAGCCAGGTAAGACCTGCAGGTTACCCCAAAACTGGTCTGTATTCTAACACAGCCTGATTGGTTCCAGTGGAGAGGGACCAGATAAACATTTCCATCCATGGAACATTCTGGAAATTGGTATGGAAGTTTTGATGTGGTTCTAAAGTTACAGTGTTTCCATGGAATACTATGTGCAGGGTTTAACCCAGGGTTCTGCTGTATCCTTGGTGATAATGTTGTGGTCTTGAATGATCTCCTTTACGTGAATGGAACGGTTTAAAGTGAATAGTAGTGTTCTATAAAGGCGTTCTATATTTAAGCAATAAGGCACGAGGGGGTGTGGTATATGTCCAATATACCACGGCTAAGGGCTGTTCTTAGGCACGACGCATCGCAGAGCTCCTGGACACAGCCCTTAGCCGTGGTATATTGGCCAACTGGTTACCAACATAATTAGAGCAGACAAAATAAAAATTTCGTCATACCCATGGTATACAGTCTGATATACCATGGCTGTCAGCTAATCAGCATTCAGGACTCGAACCACCCAGTTTATAATATGAATTAAAACAATTAACAACATTTTTTTTGTGAACTTCTGACCCCTGTGCACAAAGTCACTGAATGACTGAATAAATGAATGCATTTATCAACCAATTAATGAATGAATCAATCAATCATAAGAAATGTACTTACTGTATAGAGACAGTGTATTGGTAAGGCAGGATTTTACATGGAACCATCCCGATGGAGACCTTCACCACGTCAGCCCTGCGGCCCATGTTCCTGCCCTGCACCGTGAGCAGGGTGCCCCCCTCCAACGGTCCACTCAGGGGGGAGATCTGTGGGGAAAGAGAGAGAAGGAAAGAGGGATAAGTGCCTGCATATATTCCTCTTGAGCGCAAGATTCAGATATAATTGAGAGAGACACATTCCCTCCACTCAGTTTGGGGTCAGGTTTTATATAGAGGGCTCTTCAGTCAGTACCTCTCTGAGCTACAGGCCTGTATCTGTATGTGTACTCTGAAACCTGAGTAGTTCTTCCAGGACTCAAGTGAGACTGAAAGCGAGAGAGCTACAGTATATAGAGAGTCAAAGAGGAGTGGTACATCGTCAAGGAGAAGGTAGCCTAGTGGTTAAGAGCATTGGGCGAGTAATCGAAAGGTTCGAATCCCTGAGCAGACTGTAAAGAATCTGTCAATGTCCCCTTGAACAAGGCATTTAACCATAATTGCTCCTGTAAATTGCTCTGTATAAGAGCATCTGCTAAATTACTATAATGTAAAGTGAGAGAGCAATAAGCAGGAAATACAAAGAGGTAGATGGAAGGGAGTGGGAGTGGTACAGATTTTGAGCTGTTAGAGTGAATAGGGGGAAGAGAGATCAACAGGGGAGAATATGAAGATGGGGAAGAGAGATCAACAGGGGAGAATATGAAGATGGGGAAGAGAGAGATCAACAGGGGAGAATATGAAGATGGGGAAGAGAGAGATGAACAGGGGAGAATATGAAGACGGGGAAGAGAGAGATGAACAGGGGAGAATATGAAGACAGGGAAGAGAGAGATGAACAGGGGAGAATATGAAGATGGGGAAGAGAGAGACCAACAGGGGAGAATATGAAGACGGGGAAGAGAGAGATGAACAGGGGAGAATATGAAGATGGGGAAGAGAGAGATGAACAGGGGAGAATATGAAGATGGGGAAGAGAGAGACCAACAGGGGAGAATATGAAGACGGGGAAGAGAGAGATGAACAGGGGAGAATATGAAGACGGGGAAGAGAGAGACCAACAGGGGAGAATATGAAGACGGGGAAGAGAGAGATGAACAGGGGAGAATATGAAGACAGGGAAGAGAGAGATGAACAGGGGAGAATATGAAGACAGGGAAGAGAGAGATGAACAGGGGAGAATATGAAGATGGGGAAGAGAGAGATCAACAGGGGAGAATATGAAGACGGGGAAGAGAGAGATGAACAGGGGAGAATATGAAGACAGGGAAGAGAGAGATGAACAGGGGAGAATATGAAGACGGGGAAGAGAGAGATCAACAGGGGAGAATATGAAGACAGGGAAGAGAGAGATGAACAGGGGAGAATATGAAGATGGGGAAGAGAGAGATCAACAGGGGAGAATATGAAGACGGGGAAGAGAGGGTAGTGAGGGTGAGAGAGAGAGCAAATCTACAGCAAGGGAGCCATTCCTCCAGTAGCCTATTTTCCCTACAGTATTTGAAATTCCTTTGTCATATTATGATCAGAAGCATGCTCTCACATCATTTCAACCTTGACCTTGCTTCTCCCATCGTTCCTCTAAGGAGCCATGGAGAGAGAGTATTCACCCAATCGCCACGGAAACAGAACCACAGAGATAGCTATCTCTGACTCCCAGGCAAAAGCAATCTACCATCAACTCCCAGTGTAGCGTAGCAAGCTAGTTTAGAAAATCCTACCATTGGAGACACAGGGAGGTTGCTCCTATGAGCTGATCTGAGGTCAGCTTTGTTTCCCCCCACTCATGTTCAAGATTAGACTTGGGGTTGGAAAAACTGATCATAGATCAGTGTCTAAGGGCAACCTCTAGAGTCTCCAGAGGTTCCTGTCAACTTGGCATCATGCCTCGCAGAGTGACCATTTCCCTGGCTGTCCCGAGGTCGCTGTGACCCCTCCGTGGGTTATTATCCTGGCTCGAGCTAGCTGCAGATCTAGCACACATAAAAACAGTGCTTCCACTTGATCTGGGTGAGAGGGGATGGGGCGGGTCCACATTAAGAAAAGTATTCATAAGTATTCATGTGATTGACAGCTGAGATACACAAACATTGTACTTCCAAGCTAAAGTGAGAAATGAGGACATAGTGTGTAAGTTACACTTATATTACCATGTAAAAGCAAACAGTTATAAATTCACCAAGAACCCAGATCCGCAGCCAACATGAGTAAAACATGTAAACGTGTTAACCCTCGCAAGGCTGCCGGCCCAGACGGCATCCCTAGCCGCGTCCTCAGGGCATGCACAGACCAGCTGACTGGTGTGTTTACGGACATATTCAATCAATCCCTATTCCAGTCTGCTGTTCCCACATGCTTCAAGAGGTTCACCATTGTTCCTGTTCCCAAGAAAGCTAAGGAAACTGAGCTAAACGACTATCGCCCCGTAGCACTCACTTCCGTCATCATGAAGTGCTTTGAGAGACTAGTCAAGGATCATATCACCTCCACCCTACCTGACACCCTAGACCCAATTCCAATTTGCTTACCGCCCCAATAGGTCCACAGACGACGCAATCGCAATCACACTGCACACTGCCCTAACCCATCTGGACAAGAGGCATACCTATGTAAGAATGCTGTTCATCGTCTACAGCTCAGCATTCAACACCATAGTACCCTCCAAACTCGTCATTAAGCTCAAGACCCTGGGACTCGACCCGAGCCTTGTGCAACTGTGTCCTGGTCTTTCTGACAGGCCGCCCCCCAGGTGGTGAGGGTGGGAAACAACATCTCCACCCCGCTGATCCTCAACACTGGGACCCCACAAGGGTACGTTCTCAGCCCTCTCCTGTACTCGCTGTTCACCCATGACTGCGTGGCCATGCACGCCTCCAACTCAATCATCAAGTTTGCAGACGACACTACAGTGGTAGGCTTGATTACCAACAACGACGAGACAGCCTACAGGGAGGAGGTGAGGGCCCTCGTAGTGTGGTGTCAGGAAAATAACCTCACACTCAACGTCAACGAAACTAAGGAGATGATCGTGGACTTCAGAAAACAGCAGAGGGAGCAGCCCCCCATCCACATTGACAGGACAGTAGTGGAGAAGGTAGAAAGTTTCAAGTTCCTCTGCGTACACATCACGGACAAACTGAAATGGTCCACCCACACAGACAGCGTGGTGAAGAAGGCGCAACACCGCCTCTTCAACCTCAGGAGGCTGAAGAAATTTGGCTTGTCACCAAAAACACTCAAACTTTTACAGATGCACAATCGAGAGCATCCTGTCGGGCTGTATCACCGCCTGGTACGGCAGCTGCTCCGCCCATAATCGTAAGGCTCTCCAGAGGGTAGTGAGGTCTGCACAACGCATCACCGGGTGCAAACTACCTGCCCTCCAGGACACCTATACCACCCGATGTCACAGGAAGGCCAAAAAGTTCATCAAGGACAACAACCACCGAGCCACTGCCTGTTCACCTCGCTATCATCCAGAAGGTGAGGTCAGTACAGGTACATCAAAGCGGGGACCGAGAGACTGAAAAATAGCTTCTATCTCAAGGCCATCAGACTGTTAAACAGCCATCACTACCATTGAGTGGCTGCTGTCAACATACTGACTCAAACCTCTAGCCACTTTAAAAATAAAAAATTGGATGTAATAAATGTATCACTAGTCACTTTAAACAATGCCACTTTATATAATGTTCACATACCCTATATTACTCATCTCATATGTATATATTGTATTCTATACCATCTAGTGCATCTTGCCTATGCCGTTCGGCCATCGCTCATCCATATATTTATATGTACATATTCTTATTCATTCCTTTACACTTGTGTGTATAAGGTAGTTGTTGTGAAATTGTTAGATTACTTGTTAGATATTACTGCATGGTCAGAACAAGAAGCACAAGCATTTCACTACACTCGCATTAACAGCTGCTAACCATGTGTATGTGACCAATAAAATGTGATAAGATTTGATTTGTATAAGACCAACAGGGTGATGTAAGTGTTTGGTTACACAAAGCTTTTGACCCTCAACTAGTTTATCCCAAAATGAGTCACATTTTTAAGCCTTTAGATTAAATTGTGACACACACATACACACACCTCCAAACTCTCCTTGGTAGGTACAGTAATTATCACCATGTATCTCTGACTTCTCTCTCTCTCTCTGGTGTTAACGTGTCTGGTGTGATCATGTCTGGTGTTAGCGATAGCGTTAGCTGCCATGCTGCTCATTTGCACCCCTCACTCCTCTGTGAATGAGTCAAGGTGAGGGGAGCGAAGTACAGTACAATAACATCAGGAGATTTCCTGATCTCAAAACGCCTTCAACAATAAAGGATCTCTAAAAACCTCTACAATGCTTCAGCTAATCTTGACGGGAATTTATGAATTGGTTGGGCTCTTATGAAGATACACTGATCATTTGGATAAAGATCCTTCAAGGATCCTGCTTCCAGATTTCTATCATGGTCAGGTGTTCAGATCATACTGTAAACATCAATATCATCAGGTCAAACTCACTGTATGAGACCATACTGTATACTGTGTTGCAGTCCAGCTTAACTTCTCTAGGGTACGGGGCAGTATTATGACGTCCGGATGAAAGGCGTGCCCGTAGTAAACTGCATGCTACTCAGGCTCAGAAGGCAGGATATGCATATTATTAGTAGATTTCGATTGAAAACACTCTGAAGTTTCTAAAACTGTTTGAATGATGTCTGTGAGTATAACAGAACTCATATGGCAGGCAAAAACCTGAGACAAATCCAACCAGGAAGTGTGGAAATCTGAGGTTTGTAGTTTTTCAAGTGATTGCCTATACAGTGACTTAGGGTTAATTTTGCACTTCCTAAGGCTTCCACTAGATGTCAACAGTCTTTAGAATGTTGTTTCATGCTTCTACTGTGAATGGGGAGAGAATAAGAGCTCCTGGAAGTAGATGATTGAGAAAATGACATGAGCTCAGTGGCGCGCACTCACATGAGAGTTAGCTGTGTTCCTTTTCTTTTTTGAAGACAAAGGAATCGTCCAGTTAGAATATTATGGAAGATTTATGATAAAAACATCCTAAAGATTGATTCTATACATCGTTTGACATGTTTCTACGAATTGTAATATAACTTTTTTGACTATTCGTCTGAACTAACTCCGCGAGCACAGTGGATTTGGATAACTCGACTGAACGCGTAAACAAAAAGGAGGTATTTGGACATAAAGGATGGACTTTATCGAAACAAATTAATATTTCTTGTGGAACTGGGATTCCTGGGAGTGAATTCCGATGAAGATCATCAAAGGTAAGTGAATATTTATAATGTAATTTCTGAGTTTTGTTGACTCCACAAAATGGCGGGTTTGGCTTTGTGACTGAGCGCCGTACTCAGATTATTTGAAAGTGTGCTTTCGCTGTAAAACTTTTTTGAAATCTGACACAGCGGTTGCATTAAGGAGAAGTGTATCTATAATTCTTTGAATGAGAGTTGAATATTGTATCAACGTTTATGATGAGTATTTCTGTAAATTGATGTGCTCATTCACCGGAAGCTTTGGGAGGCAAAACATTTCTGAACATTACACGCCAATGTAAAATGGGGTTTTTGGATATGAATATGAACTTTATCGAGCAAAACATACATGTATTGTGTAACATGAAGTCCTATGAGTGCCATCTGATGAAGATCATCAAAGGTTAGTGATTAATTTTAGCTGTATTTCTGGTTTTTGTGACGCCTCTCCTTGCTTGGAAAATAGCTGTGTGTTTTTTCTTGTCTCGGCGCTGTCCTAACATAATCTAATGTTCTGCTTTCGCCGTAAAGCCTTTTTGAAATCAGACAATTTGGTTGGATTAACGAGAAGTGTATCTTTAAAATGGGATATAACAGTTGTATGTTTGAGAAATTTGAATTATGAAATGTTTGTTGTTTTGAATTTGCCGCCCTGCTATTTCACTGGCTGTTGAATAGTGTATGAATACCCCAGAGAGGTTAACTACTCCTCGCAGACAACTGCCTTTATTACCTGCAGCAATACAAACATAGAACACATTACTATATTTTACTGGCTTGCCTATCCACATAACATATACTTCATATTACTGTTTATGCTCAAAGAATATTCTAGAATGACTGAGTTCCCAACTGTAAGCTGACTAAATAAAAATGTGACGCAGAAAGTAAAACATTACAGCAGCAGCCCATACAATCTTTAGACATAGTCACTGTGGTGGACAGAGTAACAGTAAACCATGGGTGATACTGTGGTAGAACAGATACTCCCCCATAAGACTGAGAACTCTGACTGTAACTAACTCCTGGTGAGACTGTCTGGGAAAACATGGCTGCCAAAGCATTGCATCACACTCCCAGTCTCCCACAACCACAGCCCCAGTTTACTGCCTTACAACCACCTCCCCAGAGGGAGCTGTTTCAGTGTGTGTGTGTGTGTGTGTGTGTCTGTGTGTTATATTGGGCTGCCCACGAATAGAGGATTTCAACACATTTAACCTCAGTCATCTAAGCGGGATACACACACAGACACAGACGGACACACTCACACAACAAACCATGAGTCATGACACTGACACAATGGCTGATGCAGAGAGTCACGCAGGGACACTGAGTGGGCTGACAGAGTGAACAGTGGTAACTTCTACTGGCCCTGGGATCCGGGGGGACGGGGGTGTTCTGCCAGTCAATGGGATGACAACCCAATTTGGGATGGGGGGGGTTAGTGGGTGGAATAGTGGAGAACAATTGGAGGTTTACTTAGTAGCAATGCAAATATCCTGGCACACCTATATGGACACTCAGACACTACGGTACTTTTAATGGTAAGTTTATGAAACATATATTATGATAAATAGAACTGAGACTTGAATCTCATTATGGTAAGTGGTGAAATAAGTATAGCTAGTTATAATTGTAGTGGCTTAGCAGATAATAAGAAAAGACGATCAGTACTTACCTGGCTAAAAGAGAAGGAATATAATATCTTTTGTTTACAGGAAAGTCATTCAACAATGTTAGATGAAGTTGTGTGGAAAAAGGACTGGGGGGGAGTGAAATATACCTCTCCCATGGACAAAGAAACTCAAAAGGGGCAATGAAATTAACTAACAATTTTGATCCGGATGTGCAAATTGTCCAAACAGATCTGCAAGGTAGATGGATGATTTAAAATATATTATTGGAGCATAAACAGATATGTCTCATTAATCTATACAGCCCAAATAATGATGATCATCGCTTCTTTGAAAATGTATACCATCATTTATCAAACCTACAAACAATACAAGACTCTATTATTATGGTGGGAGATTGTAATACTGTTTAAAATACTTCAATGGGCCGAGAAGGAAATCACACTACATACGATCACCCTCATGCACTTAAGGGAATCACGAATATCATGGATATACTGCAACAAGTGGATATATGAAGGCTTAAATATCCTCACCTAGTGAGATATACATGGCGGAGGCTCAATCAAGCTCAATCAAGCTAGTCATCTTGACTACTTATTATTATATTATAAAAATAAAGCGAACTGGATGGAATATGGAGAGAAATGAACAAAATTATTTTTTAATCTTCAACATAGAAATGCTACCAAAAATAATTTATTGAAACTTGTTGCAAATGATGGAGTCACTCATGATTCACCAAATTATATTTTGAAAGAGGAAGTAAAGTATTTTAAGCATATGTTTTCGTTTCAGTCTCCTCCATCTCGACTAACCAAAGTAAATGTGATGATTTTTTTAAATATTAATAATATAAAATTAACAGCTATACAGAAAGACTCATTTGAAGGCCAAATTACAGAGGAGGAAGTTCTTGATGCAATTAAAGCATGTAAGTCCGGGAAAACTCCAGGGCTGGATGGCATACCCGTGGAAATATACCAAAACTTTTTTGATACAGTCAGAGGACCGTTATTAGCATGTTTTAACCACTCCTATAAAAATGGTAGATTTTCAGATACTCAACTAGTCCTGATTTCATTATTACTGAAACAGGATCCAAGTGGTAAATATAAAGATTGAGGCCATTAAAAAAATTGGAGGCCCCTTAAGTTTGCTGAAAATAAACACAGTTGACAGTGAGAGGGTTTTTTTTTTTGCTGAGTTTATATATACAGATCTTTTTTTAAATTATTTTCCAATAAACCTTCTACCCCTCCCCTAATTGGAGTAAACTAATGAACAACAACACTTAGGCTTCTACTTCCAGTTTTTACATACTATATACATTTTACGGACACAATCTATTTTACAATAGTTATCTTTTGTTTGTTTTTACTCCTATCCTTCCGCTAACCTCAATCCCTCCCATCTATTTCTGAAGATCATGCAGTTTGATTTATTTTTGCCATATATTTTTAACTGCTGTTTCACTAAAGTTTTTAACCGATATACATTTTACTGAGATGGTAGATTTTACATGAGTTATCGTGTTGTTATTAGTACCACCATTCAGATCCACTCAACCCCTCCCATCTATATCCTAACACCATCCATATTGGATTTATTTTTGCCATATATTTTTCAACTGTGCTGTGATGTATCACAAAAGTTCTGATCCTTTCTATTCTCATAGTTTCTACAGATTGTAAATGAAAGATTAATACAATTCTAAAAGTATTACTTTTTTATTTATCTATTGACTATGACTTCTCAAATCACCCAGTAGTGCTATCTGCAGAGTTAGCTCCAGGTAAATGTTGCAATTCTTCAGCCATTCATGGACCTGCGAGCAAAATCAAGCTATGTATGGACATTACCATAACAAATGAGCTAATGATTCTGTCTCTTCGCAGCAAAATCTGCAGAGCTAGGATGGTTGTATACCTTATATATATATATATATATATATAAAACATTGCAAGAATTTTGTATAATCATTTAATTTGAAAAATTCGAAGTTATGAATCCAGCGTTGTTTTGTGTATCAGTTCATAAACCATGTGCCACAGAATCGGTAGGTCAAAAATCTCTTCAACTATTTTGCAATCTATATGGTACAGTTGTCAATTTATTCATCCTTAAATGAAACTGGTGTACTTTTTATTCATCACAATTTTCTTTTACCAATTTTGGTCTTTAATGCAGGGCTGACAAGTTCCTGCTTGTAATATGAATAAAGGGAAAAATGCCATTCTTAAACATTGAGTGAGTCATTCGTACTAATCTGCTAGAGAACCAGTTTGGATTTAAGTATGACTTGTGTATGACTGACGCCTTTAGTGAGAGGCCAAATGCTTTAATATTTAATCATTTCTGCCCTCCGAACTCATATTCATTATATAAATTGGCCTGTTTAATGTTGTCTGGCTTGCTGTTCCAAGTAAAATGGAACATTTTTGGCTCATATATTTAAAAAAAAAAAACAGGTCGCTGGTTATAGGCAAGACCATAAGCAAAAAGGTAAACTGGGATATGACTAAAGAGTTCATCAGGGTAATTTTTCCACAAATAGAGAGGTATTTTTGTATCTATTTTTGCTAACTTTCTATTAAAATGTATTGTAGTTAGATCATTTCTTTCTTTCGGGATATGTATACCGAGTATGTCCACATCACCGTTAAACTATTTAATTGCTAAACTACACGGTAATGTAAAAGTTTGTATTTTTTAGTGATCCAATACGTAATGTAGTACACTTATCATAATTTGGTTGTAATCAAAGAGGTTAGAAAACATATCCAGATCCTCTATGAGGCTGTGGAGGGATCCAAATAGTGGATTTAAAAGAAAACATGAATCATCAGTGTACAATGACCTTTATTTTTAACCCCTGGATTTCTAACCCCTTGATATTATTGTTGGATCTGATTTTAACAGCTAACATTTCAATGGCCATAATAAATAGATATGTCAATAGTGGACAACCTTGTTTTACTCCTCTTGACAGTTTAATATTTTCTGAGAAGTAGCCATTATTTACTATTTTACACCTAGGGTTACTATACATAACTTTAACCAATTTTATGAGAGATTCTCCAAAATTGAAATATTCCAGGCATTTATATATAAATTCCAGTTGTACTTTATCAAAAGCCTTTTCATAGTCAGCTATGAATACCAGGCCTGGTTTCCCAGATTTTTCAATTGTGTTCTATTGTTTCCAGTACTTGCCTTATATTATCTCCAATGAATCGTCCATGTAAAAAACCTGTCTGATTAGGATGAATAATATCCAACAATACCTTTTTCATCCTATGCACTATGCATTTTTAACCTCCCTGGGCAATGTGGGACGCTTGCGTCCCACCCTAGTCAACAGCCAGTGGAATCGCGTGGCGCGAAATACAAATACCTCAAATGCTATAACTTCAATTTCTCAAACATATGACTATTTTACACCATTTTAAAGACAAGACTCTCGTTAATCTAACCACATTGTCCGATTTCAAAAAGGCTTTACAGCGAAAGCAAAACATTAGATTATGTCAGGAGAGTACCCTGCCAAAAATAATCACAGCCATTTTCAAAGCAAGCATATATGTCACAAAAACCAAAACCACAGCTAAATGCAGCACTAACCTTTGATGATCTTCATCAGATGACACTCCTAGGACATTATGTTATACAATACATGCATGTTTTGTTCAATCAAGTTCATATTTATATCAAAAACCAGCTTTTTACATTAGCATGTGATGTTCAGAACTAGCATACCCACTGCAAACTTCCGGTGAATTTACAAAATTACTCACGATTAACGTTCACAAAATACAAAATAATTATTTTAAGAATTAGAGATACAGAACTCCTTTATGCAATCGCGGTGTCAGATTTTATAATAGCTTTTCGGCGAAAGCACATTTGCAATATTCTGAGTAGATAGCCCGGCCATCACGGCTAGCTAATTTGACACCCACCAAAATTGGCCCTCACCAAACTCAGATTTACTATAAGAAAAATTGGATTACCATTGCTGTTCTTCGTCAGAAGGCACTCCCAGGACTTCTACTTCAACAACAAATGTTGTTTTGGTTCCAAATAATCCATAGTTATATTCAAATAGCTCCGTTTTGTTCGTGCGTTTAGGTCAGTATCCGAAGGGTGACGCGCGAGCGCATTTCGTGACAAAAAAATTCGAAATATTCCATTACCGTACTTCGAAGCATGTCAAACGCTGTTTAAAATCAATTTTTATGCAATTTTTCTCATAAAATAGCGATAATAATCCAACCGGGTAACGTTGTATTAATTCAAAGACTGAAAGAGATGCGCATCTCGTGGACGCGCATCTCCAATGTCATTGTTCCCTGCCTGACCACTCACAAAAACTCCTGCTGTTTTTCGCCCAGAGACTGCAGAGACGTCATTCCACTTTCTGGCGCTTTCTGAGAGCCAATGGAAGCCTTAGAAAATGTCACGTTACAGCAGAGATGCTGTATTTTTGATAGAGATGCCACAGAAGGAGAACAAATTGTCAGACAGGGCACTTCCTGTATGGAATCTTCTCAGGTTTTGGCCTGCCATATGAGTTCTGTTATACTCACAGACACCATTCAAACAGTTTTAGAAACTTTAGAGGGTTTTCTATCCAAATCTACTAATTATATGCATATTCTTGTTTCTGGGCAAGAGTAGTAACCAGTTTAAATCGGGGACGTTTTTTATCAGGCAATGCAAATACTGCCCCCTAGCCCCAACAGGTTAACATGTGTAAATATTTGTATGAACATAAGATTCAACAACTGAGACATAAACTGAACAAGTTCCACAGACATGTGACAAACAGAAATGGAATAGTGTCCCTGAACAAAAGGGGGGTCAAAATCAAAAGTAAGTCATTATCTGGTGTGGCCACCAGCTGCATTAAGTACTGCAGTGCATCTCCTCATTTAAGTCATTTGCTAAATGACTTAAATGTAATGTAATGTAAATGTAAAAGTCATTTAGCAGACGCTCTTATCCAGAGCAACTTACAAATTGGTGCATTCACCTTATGATATCCAGTGGAACAACCACTTTACAATAGTGCATCTAAATCTTTTAAGGGGGGGGGGGGGGTTAGAAGGATTACTTTATCCTATCCTAGGTATTCCTTAAAGAGGTGGGGTTTCAGGTGTCTCCGGAAGGTGGTGATTGACTCCGCTGTCCTGGCGTCGTGAGGGAGCTTGTTCCAACATTGGGGTGCCAGAGCAGCGAACAGTTTTGACTGGGCTGAGCGGGAACTGTGCTTCCTCAGAGGTAGGGAGGCGAGCAGGCCAGAGGTGGATGAACGCAGTGCCCTTGTTTGGGTGTAGGGCCTGATCAGAGCCTGAAGGTACGGAGGTGCCGTTCCCCTCACAGCTCCGTAGGCAAGCACCATGGTCTTGTAGCGGATGCGAGCTTCAACTGGAAGCCAGTGGAGAGAGCGGAGGAGCGGGGTGACGTGAGAGAACTTGGGAAGGTTGAACACCAGATGGGCTGCGGCGTTCTGGATGAGTTGTAGGGGTTTAATGGCACAGGCAGGGAGCCCAGCCAACAGCGAGTTGCAGTAATCCAGACGGGAGATGACAAGTGCCTGGATTAGGACCTGCGCCGCTTCCTGTGTGAGGCAGGGTCGTACTCTGCGAATGTTGTAGAGCATGAACCTACAGGATCGGGTCACCGCCTTGATGTTAGAGGAGAACGACAGGGTGTTGTCCAGGGTCACGCCAAGGTTCTTAGCACTCTGGGAGGAGGACACAATGGAGTTGTCAACCGTGATGGCGAGATCATGGAACGGGCAGTCATGGAACGGGCAGTCCTTCCCCGGGAGGAAGAGCAGCTCCGTCTTGCCGAGGTTCAGCTTGAGGTGGTGATCCGTCATCCACACTGATGTGTCTGCCAGACATGCAGAGTTGCGATTTGCCACCTCCTCCTCGTGGACTGCACCAGATTTACCAGTTCTTGCTGTGAGATGTTACCCCACTCTTCCACCAAGACACATGCAAGTTCCCAGACATTTCTGGGGGGAATGGCCGTAGCCCTCACGCTCCGATCCAACAGGTCCCAGACGTGCTCAATGGGATTGAGATCCGGGCTCTTCGCTGGCCATGGCAGAACACTGGCATTCCTGTCTTGCAGGAAATCACGCACAGAACGAGCAGTATGGCTGGTGGCATTGTCATGCTGGAGGGTCATGTCAGGATGAGCCTGCAGGAAGGGTACCACATGAGGGAGGAGGATGTCTTCCCTGTAACGCACAGTGTTGAGATTGCCTGCAATGACAACAAGCTCAGTCCGATGATGCTGTGACACACCGCCCCAGACCATGACAGACCCTCCACCTCCAAATCGATCCCACTCCAGAGTACAGGCCTTGGTATAACGCTCATTCCTTTGACGATAAACGCGAATCCGACCATCCCCCTCGGTGAGACAAAACCGTGACTCGTCAGTGAAGAGCACTTTTTGCCAGTCCTGTCTGGTCCAGCGGCAGTGGGTTTGTGCCCAAAGGGGATGTTGTTGCCGGTGATGTCTGGTGAGGACCTGCCTTATAACAGGCCTACAAGCCCTCAGTCCAGCCTCTCTCAGCCTATTGCGGACAGTCTAAGCACTGATGGAGGGATTGTGCGTTCCTGGTGTAACTCGGGCAGTTGTTGTTGCCATCCTGTACCTGTTCCGCAGGTGTGATGTTCGGATGTACCGATCCTGTGCAGGTGTTGTTACACCTAATTTGTTTAACACTTTTTTGGCTACTACATGATTCCATGTGTGTTATTTCATAGTTTGATGTCTTCAATATTATTCTACAATGTAGAAAATAGTAAAAATAAAGAAAAACCCTTGAATGAGCAGGGGTGTCCAAACTTTTGACTGGTACTGTGTATCCCAAAAATATATGGGGGATTGGAAATGATGCAGGCAATTACATTGATGGAAGCTGCAATCTATCTGCAGTATTAAAGCTGATCTACCCCCTAAAAAAACATCTACTGGTCTGTATGTTGTGGTTCTAAACCCTTGCTGGCCTTTGAATGAAGGTGTACCCATGTGTGTAAGATGCTATAGATTAGTTGAGTGTTAGTGTGTGTGTGTATGTGTGTGTGTGTGTGTGTGTCAGACTCCTTTGTTCCTCTGTTTGGCCAGGCCAGGGAGGTTTTATCTACAGGAAGTGTTTAGGCCAACCGAGCCTCATGTGAGCCGTACTTCCTGTCTGCAGCACAGATAAAGGCAGCATTCAGCAGCGTTCAGAGTGGGTCTGATTGCAACTCTAAACACTCTTTAATGCCTGACAGTTCAAACATAGGGACATAACCACAGATATTCAGAAGCCTTGATAGAAAGGAGCACAGTCACTCAGATGAATCCAACTGAAGAGTTGAACCCATGTGTTCAGCTGACTGGGGTTAATGACCACAGTGAGATCTGCATCCAAATAAACACATTCATTCCTGTGACCCATGTGGTTGTAGTGTGATCACATCGGTAATGTATATTGCTCTATTCTATTTCTGTGGGTGACTGCGTACCGAGCTCAATACCAACATGGTATGCACAGAACTCCACACACACGCACGCACGCACATACACGCACACGCACTTGCCCAGACCGACAGATAGGGTTAGACAGTGGCTAAGTATTCCCATGCCCTCTGTCATCCCTACAGATCAGTAGTGTTGTTCCTCCATAAGGGCCAGTGCCTAAGTGCTGTGACTGTGCTGTCATTCAGTCAGGGAGTTGTACAGTAAAGAGTGATATTTCAGACTGACTTGGTTTAATGAAGCTCTGCAATAACACTTCCCCTTACAAAATAAGCCCCAATCACAAGACAGAGGAAAGGCAGGGTACAGCGCCATGTGACAGGTCATGTGACATGCCACCACTTCCTGTTCTAAATTAGGCCCTGGGTCAACAATGATGGGATGGAGAATTGCATGAATGAGTATGTACAGTACAGTTAGACGTGTCCAGTCTTATGGATCTCGCGGATGGGTCATTGTGTGTGTGTGTGTATTCCTACCTTGGTGATCTCGGGGTCAGGACACTGACTACTCATATACTGGCAGTCATCCCTGGGTCTACAGATGTTGTCACACCAGCCACACAGGTGACCCTGGTCCTCACGTCCCCAACACTGGGAACAATCCCCACTGCCGACCCCACAGTTGTACACCTCCACTGAGAGAGAGAGGGAGGGGAAAAAGGGGAGGGCTTTATTAACACAATACATTCTGCTAGGACACATAGGCTATTTGAAAGGGCTCCATTACATCACCGCATGGGCTGCGTATATCATACTGAACCTATGTCAGTTCCTTTGGATTAAAAATATTTTCAACATAATATACAGTGGGGGAAAAAAGTATTTGATCCCCTGCTGATTTTGTACTTTTGCCCACTGACAAAGAAATGATCAGTCTATAATTTTAATGGTAGGTTTATTTGAACAGTGAGAGACAGAATAACAACAAAAAAATCCAGAAAAACGCATGTCAAAGATTTTAGAAAATTATTGGCATTTTAATGAGGGAAATAAGTATTTGACCCCTCTGCAAAACATGACTTAGTACTTGGTGGCAAAACTCTTGTTGGCAATCACAGAGGTCAGACGTTTCTTGTAGTTGGCCACCAGGTTTGCACACATCTTAGGAGGGATTTTGTCCCGCTCCTCTTTGCAGATCTTCTCCAAGTTATTAAGGTTTCGAGGCTGACGTTTGGCAACTCGAACCTTCAGCTCCCTCCACAGATTTTCTATGGGATTAAGGTCTGGAGACTGGCTAGGCCACTCCAGGACCTTAAAACCTGTTGGGGCAAGGGGACAGTATTTGCACGGCACCCGATTTAAACTGGTTACTACTCTTGCCCAGAAATGAGAATATGCATATAATTAGTAGATTTGGATAGAAAATACTCTAAAGTTTCTAAAACTGTTTGAATGGTGTCTGTGAGTATAACAGAACTCATATGGCAGGCCAAAACCTGAGAAGATTCCATACAGGAAGTGCCCTGTCTGACAATTTGTTGTCCTTCTGTTGCATCTCTATCGAAAATACAGCATCTGTGCTGTAACATGACACTTTCTAAGGCTCCCATTGGCTCTCTAAAGCTGCCAGAAAGTGGAATGGGGTGTCTGCTGTCTCTGGGCAAAGAACAGCAGCAGAGTTTGTGAGTGGTCAGCCTAGGGACAGTGTGACTGAGATGCGCGTTCACGAGAATTCTAAATGTTTTTCTTTCAGCCTTTGAATGAATACAACGTTGCCCGGTTGGAATATTATCGCTATTTTACAAGAAAAATAGCATAAAAATTGATTTTAAACAGCTTCGAAGTACGGTAATGGAATATTTTGATTTTTTTTGTCACGAAATGCGCTCGCACGTCACCCTTAGGATAGTGATTTGAACACACAAACAAAACGGAGCTATTTGAATATAACTATGGATTATTTGGAACCAAAACAACATTTGTTGTTGAAGTAGAAGTCCCGGGAGTGCATTCTGACGAAGAACAGCAAAGGTAATCCAATTTTTCTAATAGTAATTCTGAGTTTAGTGAGGGCCAAACTTGGTGGGTGTCAAAATAGCTAGCCGTGATGGCTGAGCTATGTACTCAGAATATTGCAAAATGTGCTTTCGCCGAAAAGCTTTTATAAAATCTGACACCGCGATTGCATAAAGGAGTGCTGTATCTATAATTCTTAAATAATTGTTATGTATTTTGTGAACGTTTATCATGAGTAATTTAGTAAATTCACCGGAAGTTTTCGGTGGGTATGCTAGTTCTGAACATCACATGCTAATGTAAAAAGCTGGTTTTTGATATAAATATGAACTTGATTGAACAAAACATGCATGTATTGTATAACATAATGTCCTAGGAGTGTCATCTGATGAAGATCATCAAAGGTTAGTGCTGCATTTAGCTGTGGTTTTGGTTTTTGTGACATATATGCTTGCTTTGAAAATGGCTGTGTGATTATTTTTGGCAGGGTACTCTCCTGACATAATCTAATGTTTTGCTTTCGCTGTAAAGCCTTTTTGAAATCGGACAATGTGGTTAGATTAACGAGAGTCTTGTCTTTAAAATGGTGTAAAATAGTCATATGTTTGAGAAATTGAAGTTATAGCATTTTTTAGGTATTTGTATTTTGCGCCACGCAATTCCACTGGCTGTTGACTAGGGTGGGACGCAAGCGTCCCACCTAGCCCATAGAAGTTAATGTACTTCTTCTTCTTCTTCTTCTTGCCTTGGCCGTGTGTTTTGGGTCATTGTCATGCTGGAATATCCACCACGACCCATTTTCAATGCCCTGGCTGAGGGAAGGAGGTTCTCACCCAAGATTTGACGGTACATGACCCCGTCCATCGTCCCTTTGATGAGGTGAACTTGTCCTGTCCCCTTAGCAGAAAAACACCCCCAAAGCATAATATTTCCACCTCCATGTTTGACGGTGGAGATGGTTTTCTTGGGGTCATAGGCAGCATTCCTCCTCCTCCAAACATTGCGAGTTGAGTTGATGCCAAAGAGCTCCATTTTGGTCTCATCTGACCACAACACTTTCACCCAGTTGTCCTCTGAATCATTCAGATGTTCATTGGCAAACTTCAGACGGGCATGTATATGTGATTTCTTGAGCAGGGGGACCTTGCGGGCGCTGCAGGAGTTCAGTCCTTCACGGTGTAGTGTGTTACCAATTGTTTTCTTGGTGACTATGGTCCCAGCTGCCTTGAGATCATTGACAAGATCCTCCCGTGTAGTTCTGGGCTGATTCCTCACCGTTCTCATGATCATTGCAACTCCACGAGGTGAGATCTTGCATGGAGCCCCAGGCCGAAGGAGATTGACAGTTCTTTTGTGTTTCTTCCATTTGCGAATAATCGCACCAACTGTTGTCACCTTCGCACCCAGCTGCTTGGCGATGGTCTTGTAGCCCATTCCAGCCTTGTGTAGGTCTACAATCTTGTCCCTGACATCCTTGGAGAGCTCTTTGGTCTTGGCCATGGTGGAGGGTTTGGAATCTGATTGATTGATTGCTTCTGTGGACAGGTGTCTTTTATTCAGGTAACAAACTGAGATTAGGAGCACTCCCTTTAAGAGTGTGCTCCTAATCTCAGCTCGTTACCTGTATAAAAGACACCTGGGAGCCAGAAATCTTTCTGATTGAGAGGGGGTCAAATACTTATTTCCCTCAATAAAATTCAAATCAATTTTTGACATGCCTTTTTCTGGATTTTTTTGTTGTTATTCTGTCTCTCACTGTTCAAATAAACCTACCATTAAAATTATAGACTGATCATTTCTTTGTCAGTGGGCAAACGTACAAAATCAGCAGGGGATCAAATACTTTTCCCCTCAATGTAAATAAACCCAGAGAAACAGAGAGGGAAGACATAACAGAGACCCAGAGAAACAGAGAGAAGACATGACAATAGAAACCCAGTGAAACAGAGAGGAAAAACATAACAGAAACCCAGAGAAACAGAGGGGGAAGACATAACAGAAACCCAGAGAAACAGAGGGGGAAGACATGACAATAGAAACCCAGAGAAACAAAGACGAAAACATAACAGAAACCCAGAGAAACAGAGGGGGAAGACATAACAGAAACCCAGAGAAACAGAGGGGGAAGACATGACAATAGAAACCCAGAAAAACAGAGGGGGAAGACATAACAGAAACCCAGAGAAACAGAGGGGGAAGACATAACAGAAACCCAGAGAAACAGAGGGGGAAGACATGACAATAGAAACCCAGAAAAACAGAGGGGGAAGACATAACAGAAACCCAGAGAAACAGAGGGGGAAGACATAACAGAAACCCAGAGAAACAGAGGGGGAAGACATGACAATAGAAACCCAGAAAAACAGAGGGGGAAGACATAACAGAAACCCAGAGAAACAGATGTGCATGTTCATGTTCCAGCACCTCCCACAGAGAAACCATTTGTGCTTGTGTGTTTTGATGACTGAGCAGTGAGTATGGTATGAAGCATTAGTCCTGTAGTAAAGTATGCCGTTCTTCTGGCTGTAGAGGTCAGTTCTTCTGCTCTCAGGGCTCACATGGCAAATACATGGCCTGTTAACATTGAGAATATACTAGCATCTGGGAGTAGGCTTGTGTGTGTGTGTGTGTGTGTGTGTGTGTGTGTGTGTGTGTGTGTGTGTGTGTGTGTGTGTGTGTGTGTGTGTGTGTGTGTGTGTGTGTGTGTGTGTGTGTGTGTGTGTGTGTGTGTGTGTGTTTGTACAATCTTACCGATCATGGGTTTAGGGCTGTCAATGTACTTGTCCAGTTGTCCCTTTCTCCGCAGGCTGAGCTGAAACACCCGACTCCTCTCCGCTGTGGTCAGCTACATGGACAGAAACAAGCTCACTGATTGGCCATTTCACCATACACAACCAGTAAGCATGGCTTTGATTGGGCATACACTAAACATCTTATTTCTGACTAGCACCTTCACCAAGATTGTGTTGAGTGACTTGTGCTCCTAGGAAGGTGATTGGTTGTACTCACCATCACTCCACTGCACTTGACCTCTGAGCCACTGTTCAGCCATCGAGCCTCGTACCGCTGCTCACTCCCAAAGTCACACTCAAGCTCCTCCTGCTACAGAACAAAACAAACCAATCCGTCCTCATGACAATAAAACCTTAATTTATAAACCAATCAAAAGGCTGCCGCGGTCTGACATCACCCAGGAAAACAGGGGTTTGTGGAAACACATTTAGGGATAGATATTTTGCCTTTAGAAATGTTGCTAGGTCTTTATTTTCCCCATCCTAGCTTGATTGACAGTCTGTTTCTGCTTCAGCCGACTGCTTTGCAATTGGATGGATCCATGCCAAACATTGGCAAGATAACATTGGGTAGACAACATTGGCTAGACAACATTGGCAAGACAACATTGGCAAGACAACATTGGCAAGACAACATTGGCTAGACAACATTGGCTAGACAACATTGGCTAGACAACATTGGCTAGACAACATTGGCTAGACAACATTGGCTAGACAACATTGGCAAGACAACATTGGCAAGACAACATTGGCAAGACAACATTGGCTAGACAACATTGGCTAGACAACATTGGCTAGACAACATTGGCAAGACAACATTGGCAAGACAACATTGGCTAGATAACATTGGCTAGATAACATTGGCTAGACAACATTGGCTAGACAACATTGGCTAGACAACATTGGCTAGACAACATTGGCTAGACAACATTGGCAAGACAACATTGGCAAGACAACATTGGCAAGACAACATTGGCTAGACAACATTGGCTAGACAACATTGGCTAGACAACATTGGCAAGACAACATTGGCAAGACAACATTGGCTAGACAACATTGGCTAGAATGCTACAGCAGCAACAGCCTGGCACCAAGGATACTCCATGTTTTCACATAGACATGTTTGTATTGGAGATTGGAGATGTCTCTTTGTTCAGAGGATGTGCTTGTTCTAGTTCCATTATCAGCATAGTGGCTGTTCCATCTAGTTGAGCTAGATACCCATTAGTCGAGCAGGGTTGATCTTCCTGGGTTCATTCTATACATGTACGAACACTATGTAGGGAATAGGGTGTCAACTGAGACATAATAACAGGGACCTGGCTGGGAGAGAACTGTGTCCCCCTGAACAACTCTGGTAACCATTGACAACCCTGGGAGGGGAAGAATGCAAAACATCTAAATAGCACAGGATAATTGTCCCTGCCAGGCAGAAATTCAGAATCATGTATAATTCATATTCATCAACATCTGGACGGTAAAGTGTGTGTGTGTGACTCTCTATCACAATATAAATCCAGTGGGAGAGTGTGTGAAAGGGCACAGGGTTATAGTTACGACTGACCAGACCTGGCAACAAGTCAGGGATGGAATGTCACAGAGTCAGACCCTCATGACAGATACAATATCATCTTCTGGCTCACATTCAATATGTTGAGGTTAGGATTAGGGTTATACAGACTGATCTGAAATCAGTGTCTGAAGGTACAAAATGTACAAAAGTAGAAAGATAGGGGGAATAGTACTAAATATGGCTATATGTTCTTTGAATGTCTCTATATGTCTGTAAATGACTGTATACATACTGAGAGATAAGACATCAGAGAACTCTGAATGATCGGCTATGAAAAGTCAACTGACATTTACTCCTGAGGTACTGACCTGTTGCACTCTCTACAACCACTGTGATTATTATTATTTGACCCTGCTGGTCATCTATGAATGTTTGAACATCTTGGCCATGTTCTGTTATAATCTCCACCCGGCACAGCCAGAAGAGGACTAGGCACCCCTCAGAGCCTGGTTCCTCTCTAGGTTTCTTCCTAGGTTCCTGTCTTTCTAGGGAGTTTTTCCTAACCAGCGTGCTTCTACATCTGCATTGCTTGCTGTTTCGGGATTTAGACTGGGTTTCTGTATAGCACTTTGTGACATCGGCTGATGTAAAAAGGGCTTTATAAATACATTTGATTGATTGATTGAACCTGGTGGAAACAGACAGCTAAAAGGTGAGAACCTGGTGGGAACAGACAGCTACGAGGTGAGAACCTGGTGGGAACAGACAGCTACGAGGTGAGAACCTGGTGGGAACAAACAGCTAAGAGGTGAGAACCTGGTGGGAACAGACAGCTAAGAGGTGAGAACCTGGTGGGAACAGACAGCTAAGAGGTGAGAACCTGGTGGGAACAGACAACTACGAGGTGAGAACCTGGTGGGAACAGACAGCTAAGAGGTACCATTCTGGTTCTAACCTCTCCCACACAGTCACTGCAGCTGTCTCAGCTCACTCCCAAATAGACACCACTTAGGGATTGATGACTATGATTTCCATCAATCTCCCTTTAAGACCAAGAGTTACTTTAGTCCTATCCGGCTGTACCATATTTAGGATCATATCTAACAGGGGTAAGGGTATACTGTACCTGATCCACATTGCTTAGCGACAGGGTGAAGTCTTGGGTTATCCCTGAGGGTGATGGTGGAACATCCTTGGCCACAAGGCTTGGACAGGAAGCAGAATTCTGGAGGACAGGAAGTGACACAAACACTCATGGGTTAAAGAAAACAATGTAAAACACCTGTCCTGTTTATGTGGCTGAGAGGAGGAGGAGGAAATAAGAGGGTGAAGCTCTGCTCTGCTCAGAGAGAAACAACAACATCCTAAAGTGGAGGATCAGTGAGACACACCAGATGGCAAAGATGGCGGAATGGTGGCAGGATGGGGCTCAAAGCAGAAGACCTGAACTCAGACTTTATTTCTGATCTTTACAGAACCTCATATCAGACTTTTACTTAGATTAAGATAGGACTTTTATTTCGATTAAGATAGGAATATAATTTTGATGAAGATATGACTTTTATTTTTCAGTCAGGACATTTATTGTCATGGTATGGCCCGACTAACTCACTCTGACTCACCTAACCACACTCCTCCAGTTGAGTACATCAGTCTCTCTGGACCCAATCAGACCCCCTCCTCTCCTTCCAGAAACAGCTGCCTGTGAGTGGGGCTCCTAATAGTGGCAGAGGGACTTAGCTGTGTGTTAACACTCTTGGCTCTAACACCAAAGGCAGTAGAAGAGTGGGGTGGCTGGCTGTACCACAGCGGTGATGCTGTCAGGGCATAGGTATGCTCAGAGGAGGTGAGGAGTGTCTAGGGGGGCTGTGATAGCTATAATGAACTTAACGAGCTTGTCCTGCCTTAACATAACAATACTTAAAGGGATAGGCGTTCTCATCACAATTAAAGCTTGTCAGATGTTTTTCTCAAAAGAGGTCTGAAAAAAGAGGTTTAATATTGAGCTCAGTCTTCAATGACAGATTTTGAAAACATCCTTACTAACATTCATTTTCCGATAAAAGCTCCTCACACTCGGGCACAGTACACACTAACTGGACACCATGGCAACCATATACAGCATTGTACATAAGACAGGAAAAACTGTGAAACAGTGAACCCATTCTTCAACACACTGGCTCCAGTGGGCCTATCAAAAGCCACCACGATGTAGAACTGGGAGAGAAAGTTTGGAAAGGTCAGAGAGGCTTTAACATGGCCCATTATCTCGTTAGGAGTATGTTAACCATGTCTCCCGATGTTTTATGAGCTGTTTTAAAAATGGCTGACAACAGTAAGATAGCTTTGACCTGGTATGACCACATGACTTGCCGGGCTGTTACAAGGCCAAATGAGAATGGACTGAGATCATCATAGGAGCTTGTGATTGGTTGCCACTGATCTAGGGTTTAGTTGAAGTCTTCCCCTCTAATTTTTAAAGGGGCAATCATCCGTTGCTACATCTAGTTTTGGACTTATAAATTAATGATATGTACCCATTGATTCTTGAACTAAGTGACTAAGTTATATTCTTCAACTGTTGTACCCCATCAGAACCCAAAATATAAGCTTGTTTAACGTCAATGTTTGTAAACAAAGTATTTTAATTTAACCTTTATTTAACTAGGCAAGTCAGTTAAGAACAAATTCTTATTTACAATGACGGCCTACCCCGACCAAACCCGATATGCAAACAAACACTGTATCAACACATGATTAAAACTATAATGTTGACATCATGGATGGTCAGACTTGTATCCATAGCTTTGTTTATGCATTTGAGAGTGGTTACATTTCTTCAGTCCCACACTTCAGCGTTTTACTTAAACAATGGCGGGATGCCGTTTTGTTATTGTTTCAACTGCGGATTGCAGACTTTAAGGTCAGGACTAGTGGGGAACTGATCCATGCTTATTATTGCTACTTCTAATCTAGCCAGTATGTCTGATTGGAGTGGTTTAACACAGAGGGGCAACTCACCTCTAGCAGGCTGGGTTTGGAGTCGTCTTTAGTGGAGAGGCAAGAGTGGCTGTTTTGGTCCCAGTAACATCTCCACCTGGTGCTTAGACAGCTGATACACCTGAAACACAGGACAACACACATAGATAACAATTAGACCATCTGACACGGGCCAAACACACACAGATGAGACCTGGAGCCTGTAGTAAACACTCAAACAAACCCAGTGGACAAATCAGTGGACAAAGCAACATGCAAGGTCGAACATGGTTACACTGGCACAGAGAGAAGATACTCAACAGAGAGCTCCACTATTCATTAGGACCTACGTAGTCAGGAATCCCTGAGGGAGCTCTCTCTGTGTGTGTGTGTGTGTGTGTGTGTGTGTGTGTGTGTGTGTGTGTGTGTGTGTGTGTGTGTGTGTGTGTGTGTGTGTGTGTGTGTGTGTGTGTGTGTGTGTGTGTGTGTGTGTGTGTGTGTGTGTGTGTGTGTGTGTGTGTGTGTGTGTGTGTGTGTGTGTGTGTGTGTGTGTGTGTGTGTGTGTGTGTGTGTGTGTGTGTGCGTGTGGGATTGCGCGTATGTGTGCTGTGTGTTTGTGCGTGTGTGTGTGTGTGTCTTCCCAGATAGCAGCCCAAATTGGAACACCTCCACTGTGTGTGTCTCTATTGCCTGCGGGTGGAAGACAGATGTTCCAACAGCCCCTCCAGTGATTCCCTGTCTGTCTCCATACCACAATGGGAGAAGGGGTCCAGCTTGCCGATTAAGATTGGAGAGATGGGGGGGTTTGCAGGAACGTGGTGTGTCTGTGTTAGACTTGGGCGGTAAGCCGTATATACTGTATACCAGGGTATTTGGAAATAGCCACAATATGTTTTTTTAATAACGTCAATACCGTTTAAACTATTTCTTTGAAGTTTTTTTCTACATTTGAATATTTGTAGCTACTTTTTGCAAAGACCTGAAACCAATTTGTGCAATACGTTAGGAGATAAAGAAGATTGCGTTCTTAATTTCACCTGTCACATAATTTTTCATTGTTTACAAGCACACAACGACGAGAGACCGGAGCCTTGTGAATCACTCACTGTTGTGCAGCACGCACCAGGTGATTTAGTTACAGTATGGCATTCAAAACTAAATGTTTGCCAGCTAGATATCTTATAACTATTAAGTTAACTGTCTAAAATGTGCTAAATGCTCTGCAGTTGTGCATTTGGTTTGCTAATTTAGTAGCTAGTTAGCTATCTAGCTAAGTGGTTAGCTTCTTCCAAAATCAAGCTTCGCTTGGTAGCAGCAGATAATCGCCTCCTGGATCAAGAGTCTTGCTGTCTAATATTTGTTTTGTGGGTGCAGAAAACTGTGAGTAGCCTTTTTGAGTTACTTGTGAGCTGGGATTTCAGTCCTGCAAATAGTTTAGGACAGAGACTGTATAAAGTGTTTGCAATGTGCTTGTTAGCATTTAGTTAGCATTCTCTATGGAATTTTACATGTACTTGCTATCATTTATAACCTTAAGATTACAGAGGCTCAGTGGCGTTTGAATATAGCACCACTTGTGTTCAGAGCAGGTAATACCGAATATCCTGCTATGACAATCTGGATGCGGCCCAAGCCTAGTGTGTTTTCTGGTGGGGTGGGGGTGATTAGAAGCAGACAACCCACTCCAGGGACTCCTATTTTATTTTTTTCACTAAATGTCTCACTCACAAACACACAGAAACACACACAACACACCCACACACAAACATTCTCTCTCTTTCTAGCTTCTTGTCCTTTCTTGCTTGTCCTATAGAGCCATCCTGAACTCCCCACCCCTGTCTCTCACACACGGAATGAACATACTACACACACTGAACACACAGGTGAGCTTTTACTCTCAGGGCCTCTCGGTGAGCACTGTGGTTAAACACACACTCTCAATCATGTCTCTGTCAAGGAGAAAGCTGTTAGGGAGAATGGACGTTATTAAATGGGGAGAGGAAGGGGGCAGAGGGAGGAATGAGAGACACAGAGGGATAGTGAGAAGGAGGGAGACAAAGGGTGAAAAAGGGGGAAAGTGTGTGAGAGAGTGAAAAGATAGAAAGTGGGGAGTGTGTAAAGAGAGAAAGAGAAAGAGAGAGAGAGAGAGAGAGAGAGAGACACGTTTGGTCTGCCGGGGTGTTTGGTCTGAGAGGAATGCTCCCCGTCTTGTTGTCCATTAGCGCCTCACCTAAAAACCACATCGACCCGGCTGTGAAAGAGCACTCTCAACACACACACACCATTCTGAATACAAACACACACAGTACCATTTCAAAACAGATGCAAGACCCACAGAACCAGGCTTCAGTCCAAAAGCAGAACGAAATAAGCCCGTATCCGGTTACAGTGTTATGGTGAAATTCTAGTGGATACAGAGAGCCTCTCTGTCTTTCTGGAGTTATTAAGAGAGAGAGCAACTTTTAGTTATTTTATTTAACTAGGCAAATCAGTTAACAACAAATTCTTATTTACAATGATGGCCTGCCTCGGCCAAACCCTCCCCTAACCCGGGCGACGCTGGGTCAATTGTGCGCCACCCTATGGGACTCCCAATCATGGCCGGTTGTGATAGAGCCCAGGATCGAACCCGGGTCTGTAGTGACGCCTTTAGCACTGCGATGCAGTGCCTTAGACCACTGCACCACTCAGGATCCCATAGCTTGAAGTGATTAAATGTGGATAGAGTCTAATCTAATCTGCGGTCTTCATTTAGCAGCCCTGTGCTCTTCATGTGAGAATGGCAGGGCATTATCACCTTCAATACTTCACACTATCAGACCCCACTGTGGACCTCAGAGGCATAAAAGAACACACACATGTACACACACATATTCACCTACTTACATACACATGTATGCACGCACACACACACACACACACACACACACACACACACACACACACACACACACACACACACACACACACACACACACACACACACACACACGCACACACACACACACACACACACGTGTCCATTTTCACACCACAAAACCAATTTGACAAGTGAGCCAAATTAACAAACCCTAAGTTTGCCTCTGAATGCATACACATACACAGTCATTTATAGGTAGACACATACTGTACATTATACTCAAGTCTACTTTCACACCTCCAAAGCGACATGATAAGTGTGCAAGAGGGACACATCCAAACAGTTAACAGATCTGATCACCATTTACACACACGCGCACACATGCACACACACACAAACACACTAATCCAGAGATCTGCTCATGAGATAATGCAGATCCCGAAACATGGTCAAATACGCAAATAGGAAACCAGCTGGCTGTCCTCCAGAACAGAGAGGCCTCTCTCTCTCATTTCAATTCAAAGGACTTTATCGGCATGGGAAACATATGTTTACATTGCCAAAGTAAGTGAAATACATAATAAACAAAAGTGAAATCAATAATAAAAAATTAACAGTAAACATTACATTCACAAAAGTTTCAAAGGAATAAATGCATTTCAAATGTCATTTTATGGCTATAGTGCATTCAGAATGTATTCAGACCCCTTGACATTTTTCCACATTTTATTACGTTACAGCCTTAATCTAAAATTGATTAAATCCTTTTTTCCCCTCATCAATCTACACGCAATAACCCATAACGACAAAGCAAAAACAGGTTTTTAGAAAACGGAAATATCCCATTTACATAAGATTTTAATCATTTACTCAGTACTTTATTGAAGCACCTTTGGCAGCGATGACAGCCTCGAGTCTTCTTGGGTATGATGCTACAAGCTTGGAACACCTGTATTTGGGGAGTTTCTTCCATTCTTCTCTGCGGATCCCTTCAATCTCTGTCAGGTTGGATGGGGAGCGTTGCTGCACAGCTATTTCTAGGTCTCTCCAGAGATGTTCAATCGGGTTCAAGTCCGGGCTCTGGCTGGGCCACTCAAGGACATTCAGAGACTTGATCCAAAGCCTGCGTTGTCTTGGCTGTGTGCTTACGGTCATTGTCCTGTTGGAAGCTAAACCTTCGCCTCAGTCTGAGGTCCTGATTGCTCTGGAGTAGGTTTTCATTAAGGATCTCTCTGTACTTTGCTCTGTTCATCTTTCCCTCGATCCTGACCAGTCTCCCAGTCCCTGCCGCTGAAACACATCCCCACAGCATGACGCTGCCACCACCGTGCTTCACCGTAGGGATGGTGCCAGGTTCCCTCCAGATGTGACGCTTGGCATTCAGGCCAAAGACTTCAATCTTGGTTTCATCAGAACAGAGAATCTTGTTTCTCATAGTCTGAGAGTCCTTAGGTGACTTTTGGCAAACTCCAAGCGGCCTGTCATGTTCCTTTTACTGAGGAGTGGCTTCTGTCTGGCCACTCTACCATAAAGGCCTGATTGCTGGAGTGCTGCAGAGATGGTTGTCCTTCTCTGGAGCTCTGTCAGAGTGACTATCAGGTTCTTGGTCACCTCCCACCTCCCTTCCGTCACCTCCCTTCCGCCAACCTTCGGCTTTCGGAATGCACTCCATGTACAGTGTTATAACGATGTGCAAATAGTTCAAGTAGAAAAGGGAAAATAAATAAATGTAAATGTGGGATGTATTTACAGTGGTGTTTATTCTTCACTGGTTGCCCTTTTCTTGTGGCAACAGGTCTTGCTGCAGTGATGGCAGACTGTGGTATTTCCCCCAATCGATATGGGAGTTGTTCAAAATTGGATTTGTTTTGTGAATTCTTTGAGGGTCTGTGTAATCTGAGGGACATATGTGTCTCTAATATGGTCATACATTTGGCAGGAGGTTAGGAAGTGTAGCTCAGTTTACTCCTCATTTTGTGGGCAGTTTCTCTCCTGTCTCTGTGGTCAGCAGTCACGCTGGCTACGGACATACAGACCATACAGGCCACAGCCTTCACATGAAAAAACATCAACAGAACCAACCAAAGCTCCTACTTACAATTTCCTTACTTTTGCTTCGACAGTATATTAATTCTACATTCCACATAAAGCCTCGACCAGGCTGAATTTAAACTATGCTAATAGACATAGAATAAAATTTAACCAACATCACCCTCACTGAGTACAGAGGGTAAACTATTCAATTCAACAAACTATATATAATCCCAATAAACAAATGTTGCTAGGCAACATACAACATGAGAGATACTGTACAGCCAACAACATACAGTACAACACAAATATAAACAACACAGCTCCCCTCAGTGACACTGACACTGGTTTCTATAGCTCTGCCGCCCATTCTGCTTGGCGATCTATGTGCGATGAGAATGCCATTGAGACTATAGATGACATTTGGCCGACATTTGAGTGATGCTAGGGACTTGGCAGAGAACTCTGCTCAAGGACGGGGCTGTTTGCATGCCTCAAATCTCACACTTATGATCCAGCTATTTCAAATAAAATAGAATTGTATTTGTCACATGCGCCGAATACAAAAGGTTTAGACCTTACCGTGTTATGCTTACTTACAACAATGCAGTTAAGAAAATAGTTAAGAAAATATTTACTAAATAAACAAAAGTAAAAAATGTAATTAAAAAAAAGTAACACAAAATAACAATAATGAGGCTATATATAGGGGGTAATGGGTACCGGTACCAAGTCAATGTGCGAGGGTACAGGTTAGTCAAGGTAGTTTGTATATGTAGGTAGGGGAAAAGTGACAATGGCTAGATAATAAACAGCGAGTAGCAGCAGTGTAAAAACAAATGGGGGGGGGGGGGGGGGGGTTTAATTAATTGATTAATTGTTCAGCAGTCTTATGGATTGGGGGTAGAAGCTGTTAAGGAGGCTTTTTTACCTAGACTTGGCCCTCTGGTACCGCTTGCCGTGCGGTAGCAAGAGAACAATCTATGACTAGGGTGGCGGGAGTCTTTGGCAATTTTTTGGGCCTTCCTCTGACACCACCTAGTATATAAGTCCTGGATGGCAGGAAGCTTGGCCCCAGTGATGTACTGGACTGTATGTACTACCCTCTGCTGTCCCTTACGGTCAGATGCCGTGCAGTTTCCATACCAGGCGGTGATGCAACCAGTCAGGATGCTCTCGATGGTGCAGCTGTAGAACTTTTTGAGGATCTGAGGACCCATGCCAAATCTTTAAAGTCTCTTGAGGGGGAAAAGGCTTTGTCGTGCCCTCTTCACGACTTTCTTGGCACGTTTGGACCACGGTAGTTTGTTGCTGATGTGGACGCCAAGGAACTAGAAACTCTCGACCTGCTCCAATATAGCCCCATCGATGTGAATGGAGGCGTGTTCGGCCCTCCTTTTCCTGTAGTCCAAGATCATCTCCTTTGTCTTGCTCACGTTGAGGGAGAGGTTGTTGTCCTCTACACTGCCAGGTCTCTGACCTCCTCCCTATAGGCTGTCTCATCATTTTCGATGATCAGGCCTACCAAAGTTGTGTCGTCAGCAAACTTAATGATAGTGTTGGAGTCGTGCTTGTCCATGCAGTCGTGGGTGAACAGAGAGTACAGGAGGGGACTAAGCATGCACCCCTGAGGGACCCCAGTGTTGAGGATCAGTGTGGCAGATGTGTTGTTGCCTACCCTTACCACCTGGGGGCGGTCCGTCAGGAAGTCCAGGATCCAGTTGCAGAGGGAGGTGTTTAGTCCCAGGGTCCTTAGCTTAGTGATGAGCTTTGTGGGGACTATGGTGTTGAACGCTGAGCTGTAGTCAATTAACAGCTTTCTCACATAGGTGTTCCTTTTGTCCAGGTGGGAAAGGGCAGTGTGGAGTGCGATTGAGATTATGTCATCTGTGGATCTGTTTGGGCGGTATGCAAATTTGAGTGGGTCTAGGGTTTCCGGGATGATGGTGTTGATGTGAGCCATGACCAGCCTTTCAAAGCACTTCATGGCTACTGATGTGAGTGCTATGGGCCAGTAGTCATTTAGGCAGGTTACCTTTGTTTTTTGGGCACAGGGACTATGGTGGTCTGCTGACACATGTAGGTATTACAGACTCAGTAAGGGAGAGGTTGAAAATGTCAGTGAAGACACTTGCCAGTTGGTCTGCGCATGGTCTGAGTACACGTCCTGGTAATCCATCTGGCCCCGCGGCCTTATGAATGTTGACCTGTTTAAAGGTCTTGCTCACATAGGCTACGGCGAGCGTGATCACACAGTTGTCCAGAACAGCTGGTGCTTTCATGGACAACTGTGTGATCACGCTCGCCGTAGCCTATGAAGTGCTTTGAAAGGCTGGTCATGGCTCACATCAACACCATCATCCCGGAAACCCTAGACCCACTCCAATTTGCATGTTTTCTCTCTCTCTCTTCCCCTCTCTCCTTCCCTTCATCCCCCTCAACCTTCCTTCTCTCCAACAGAATGTGGGGATTCTGATAAACGGCAGTGTCCATGATCTGGTTGGTTCCCGGGTAGAGTGTGACTACGGATTGGGCATTGCCACTGTAGCCACTGTGCACCTGGACTATGGCCCCGCCCAGATTCAGAACTGCCCCCTCCTGGACAACTGCATGAAGCAAGCATAAAAGGCATTTAGACTATCTGGTAGGCTCACGTCACTGGGCAGCTCACGGCTGGTTTTCCCTTTGTAGTACGTAATAGTTTTCAAGTCCTGCCACATCCAATACTTTTTGTATTGACACTTTGCCTGTTCGATGGTTCGTCTGAGGGCATAGTGGGATTTCTTATAAGTGTCCAGATTGGTGTCCGCTCCTTGAAAATGGCAGCTCTAACCTTTAGCTCGGTGCAGATGTTGCCTGTAATCCACGGCTTATGTTTGGGATATGTACGTACGGTCACTGTGGGACGACGTCATTGATGCACTTATTGATGAAGCCGGTGACTGAGGTGGTATACTCCTCAATGCCATTGGAAGAATCCCGGAACATATTCCAGTCTGTGCTAGCAAAACAGTCCTGTCGCGTAACATCTGTGTCATCGGACCACTTCCGTATTGAGCAAGTCACTGGTACTTCCTGCTTTAGTTTTTGCTTGTAAGCAGGAATCAGGAGGATATAATTATGGTCAGAGTTTCCAAATGGATGGCAAGGGATAGCTTTGTATGCGTCTCTGTGTGGAGTAAAGGTGGTCTAGAGTTTTTTTCCCTCTTGTTGCATATGTGATATGAGGGTAGAAATTAGGTAAAATGGATTTAAGTTTGACTGCATTAAAGTCCCTGGCCACTAGGAGCACCGCTTCTGGATGAGCATTTTCTTGTTTTTTTTATGGCCTTATACAGCTCATTGAGTGCAGTCTTAGTGCCAGCGTCAGTTTGTGGTGGTAAATTTATGGCTACGAAAAATATAGATGAAAACTCTCTTGATAGATAGCGTGGTCTACAGCATATCATGAGGTACCTCTACAGTACCTCAGGCGGGCAATACCTCGGGACTACCTTAATATTAGACTGTATATTATCTGTGTCGTCATTCATCCACAACTCAGTGAAGCATAAGATATTACAGTTTTTATTGTCCCGTTGGTAGGATAGTCTTGAACAGAGCTCATCCAGTTTATTCCCCAGTGATTGCACGTTGGCTAATAGAACGGATGGTAGAGGCGGGTTACCCACTCGCCAATGAATTCTCACAAGGCACCCTGTATTTCCTTCTTTCCTTCATGCGAGTGACATGGCTTTGGGCCTTGTGTGTGTGTGTGTTCCTTGTAACTGGGTTTAACTTAGGAAGGTTTGGTAAGTGTTAGTGGATAACACTATGAGATGGTGGAACAAATCTAAAAGAAACCCTGGATGACTCAGATTTGAAACACTCACGCAGTCTTGGGGTGTATCGCTCCTGTCCTCTCGCAATCATAGATGATGAAGGTCCCGGAAACCACAGACGTGCCATTCACCTTAATCGCCACAGGAACCATCAGGTGATCTGTCACAACAACATATAACATGGAGACATATCTCGGCATATCTCAGGATCAGGGGTGATGTCACTGGATGAAATCCAACTAGTGTTCTACCAGTACATGTAACCCTTACCTTTGCCAGGGGGGATGTGGGGGTACCTCTCCCGGGGCAGGAGGGGGCAGGTCTGAATCTGGGCGGGGCCATAGTCCAGGTGCACAGTGGCTACAGTGGCAATGCCCAATCCGTAGTCACACTCTACCCGGGAACCAACCAGATCAGGGACACTGCCGTTTATCAGAATCCCCACATCCTGTTGGAGAGAAGGAAGGATTAGGGGGATGAAGGGAAGGAGAGAGGGGAAGAGTGAGAGAAAACATTGTCTCCAAATGACAGATGGCACAATAAACTTGCATCTAAATATACTGTTACGTGAGAAGAGACATGAGAGACATAACACTGAGGAACAACACAGTGTCATATAGCAGCACTGCATTGCCCGTAAATCTCACTGATCTATTTCAATATGTGCGAGGAAAACAGAGGGGGAAGAAGGGGGAAGAGGGTGGGAAGAGGTGGAAGAGGTGGAGAAGAGGTAGAAGAGGGGGAGAAGAGGTAGAAGAGGGGGAGAAGAGGTAGAAGAGGGGGAGAAGAGGTAGAAGAGGGGGAGAAGGGGGGGGGAGGGGGAAGAGAGTGAAGAGGGGGAGAAGGGGAAAGAAATGGAGAGGAAGATGACATAGCTATAGATACAGTAGTTGGAGAGGCCACTGACATTATGGTAACATGCTACACTGAACTGCACTCTATTGTCTTTGGAATTGATCTCTTCCTGGCTGTGGCCCTTACTTCCTCTTTCCTGCCTGCTGTTTCCTGTTTGGCAGGGGGCCCAGCTCTTGTGGCCCTGAGTGATGACTGTGAATTGGACAGCTGTTGGACCTATCACAGCCTACCTGACTTACATACCTAACACAGTGCTGTGTCTGAGCCTGATAATGTACCTAGTGTACGTACAACTGAGAAGGATGATAACTTCACAACTCAATACTATAATAATAATAATGATATTACGCTACTGCTACTCTGTTCATCATATATGCATAGTCACTTTAACCATACCTACATGTACATACTACCTCAATAAGTGTGACTAACCGGTGTCTGTATATAGCCTTGCTACACTTATTTTCAAATGTCTTTTTACTGTTGTTTTATTTATTCACACACACACACACACACACACACACACACACACACACACACACACACACACACACACACACACACACACACACCACACGCACACCTTTTTTTCACACTATTGGTTAGAGCCTGTAAGTAAGCATTTCACGGTAAGGTCTACACCTGTTGTATTCGGCGCACGTGACAAATAAACTTTGATTTGATTTGACTCGGAACTTCACAATATTTGCTAAAGTTTCTGTTTGAACTGATAAATGTACTGATGTAGGACATCGGAAAACCAGTTATTATGTAATGTCTGGTACCTTGACGTCAGCGGAGAGGCTGATCTCTTGGGGGGTGAGGGTCATGGAGGGGCACTGCTGGGGACCCTCACCCATTCCGATCCAGGAGCGCACCATCAGCCCCCCGGAACACTCCCTCTGGATGGAACACCTGCACACAGGGCATAAAGTGAGTACATGGGTACATGGGAGAGTGAGTACATTGGTAAAGAAGTATGAATTGAAACCAACTTCCCTGATCATTTATGTTTATAATCTCCCTATGGGAAGACATAGACAGTGAGATATCGCATAGTGAAAGCCATTCATAGCCAGACTACTGTCTAGCAGTACTTCTCAAATCAGCTCCTCTATGGACCTAATAACAATAAAGCTCCACAATGCAAACTTTGTTAACTCAGTTTTCCCACTTCATCTGCTCTCCAGTCAGTGTTCTGGTCTGTTGCACAGTGTCAGGTGAAATAAAAAATCTGATTCTCATCATCTCATTGTGTCACATGACAGTTCTGGACTGTCAGTCAGTTCAGCACACACACCTACTCATGTTCCCATGACAACCTGCCCCTCCAGCACCCAGATCAGGGGCCAGTTGATCTAATTAAGCAGCTATCAGGCCAAGTCTTTATTTATTCATGTGTGTGTGTGTGTACTTCTGTGTCTATCTGTGCATACATATGTATGAGAGACAGACTGTGAGAAAGTGGGAGCGATCAGGCAAGGTAGGCTCATATTATGACTACTGTTTGACTAATAAAGAGCACAGCTAGTACTCCTGCAGTGCAGAATAGAACAGAGCAAGAACACAACAACATTAAAGTATAGATAAAGTGGACTAGAGCAACCACAGACAATAAAACAGCAGTTTGAAGTGATAATCACCACGTAATGACTTTAGCACCCATACTTTCCTTTGACAAGTATGTTCTAAAATAGGTGTGCGCAAACGAGTGAGTGCGCGGATGTGTGGATGCATGTAAATGTGCCTGTTTGTGTGTATGTTTGCGTGTGTGTGTGTTTTGCTGCACGCGTGAGTCCAGATTTCAGTCCTACTGTCGCTGAGGGACCAGGATGAGGCATGAGGTCAGCAGCTCTTCTAGGAACAGAATGTATCTGCAATCCCACATAAAACCCCTTACCCACAAACACAAAGAAGCACATTTAAATGTATACACACATCCGCTGTCTTGCTCACGCACACCTATTTTACACACACATACACACGTACAGTATGTACACTGACAAGCTATGATGCTGACCAGGAAACTCAGACAGTAACTAAGTGACCAGTGAGTTGTTTCCCTCTGTCTAACCCAGTGAGGCATCAGAATGGACTTTTGTTACTTCCCTTCCTTAAGAGGAAACCTTCATGCCTGGGGCTGCTCAGGAAAAGTGTGGTATATATTACTGTATGAAATTGATTCTAAAATCCATTCACAACTTATCTGTCAACTCTAACACACTCATATACTGATACATAAACAACTCCCTCTCTCAAACACACACACACACACACACACACACACACACACACACACACACACACACACACACACACACACACACACCACACACACACACACACTAGCAGCAGTATTACTCATCACCTGTCAATAACTTTGCTAAAGCATGCAGGTTTTAAACGGTAACACACAGCTCCTTAAGAAAAACAGAGTTAACAAAAGCTGCTAAAATATGAGTTGAGAGGAAAAGCTCATTCCTCACCAGATATGTCTGGGAGGTGATAAGGAAGATGCGTTTTGATGAGAATAATTTTAAACATCTTAAAACATAGATCTCTCTCACACCCATACACAGACAGATATACAGAGAGACCCACCCACAGACAGATACTGTAAACAGAGAGACCCACACACAGACAGATATACAGAGACCCACACACAGACAGATATACAGAGACCCACACACAGACAGATATACAGAGACCCATACACAGACAGATATACAGAGAGACCCACACATAGACAGATATACAGAGAGACCCACACATAGACAGATATACAGAGAGACCCACACAGACAGATATACAGAGAGACCCACACAGACAGATATACAGAGAGACCCACACATAGACAGATATACAGAGAGACCCACACATAGACAGATATACAGAGACCCACACACAGATAGATATACAGAGACCCACACATAGACAGATAAACAGAGAGACCCATACATAGACAGATATACAGAGAGACCCACCCACAGACAGATACTGTAAACAGAGAGACCCACACACAGACAGATGTACTGTACAGAGAGACCCACCCACAGTCAGATATACAGAGAGACCCACACACAGACAGATATACAGAGACCCACACACAGACAGATATACAGAGACCCACACACAGACAGATATACAGAGAGACCCACACACAGACAGATATACAGAGAGACCCACACACAGACAGATATACAATCTGTGTGTTGTGACAAGGTAGGGGTGGTATACAGAAGATAGCTCTATTTGGTAAAAGACCAAGTCCATATTATGGCAAGAACAGCTCAAATAAGCAAAGAGAAAGGACAGTTAATCATTACTTTAAGACATGAAGTCAAACCGGAACATTTCAAGAACTTTGAACGTTTCTTCAAGTGGGACCACAGAGTAAAGGAAAAGCAGCCAACAAGTGCTCAGCATATGTCGGATCTCCTTCAAGACTGTTGGAAAAGCATTCCAGGTGACTACCTCATGAAGCTGGTTGAGAGAATGCCAAGAGTGTGCAAATCTTTCATCAATGCAAATGGTGGCTACTTTGAAGAATCTAAAAAATAAAATATATTTTGATTTGTTTAACAGTTTTTTGGTGCCTACATGATTCCATATGTGTTATTTCATGGTTTTGATGTCTTCACTATTATTCTACTTCTCTGATAGAGTTCAATGTGTCAAATCGGATGGCCTGTTGTCCGGGCCTCTGGCAGTCTCTATGGGGGTGCCACAGGGTTCAATTCTTGGGCCAACTCTTTTCTCTGTACACATCAATTATGTCGCTCTTGCTGCTGGTGAGTCTCTGATCCACCTCTACGCAGACGACACCATTCTGTATACTTCTGGCCCTTCTTTGGACACTGTGTTAACAACCCTCCAGACGAGCTTCAATGCCATACAACTCTCCTTCCATGGCCTCCAACTGCTCTTAAATACAAGTAAAACTAAATGCATGCTCTTCAGCCAATCGCTGCCGGCACCTGCCCACTCGTCCAGCATCACTACTCTGGACGGTTCTGACTTAGAATATGTGGACAACTACAAATACCTAGGTGTCTGGTTAGACTGTAAGCTCTCTTTCCAGACTCACATCAAACATCTCCAATCCAAAGTTAAATCTAGAATTGGGTTCCTATTTCGCAACAAAGCACCCTTCACTCATGCTGCCAAACATACCCTCGTAAAACTGACCATCCTACTGATCCTCGACTTCGGCGATGTCATTTACAAAATAGCCTCCAATACCCTACTCAATAAACTGGATGCAGTCTATCACAGTGCCATCCGTTTTGTCACCAAAGCCCCATATACTACCCACCACTGCGACCTGTACGCTCTCGTTGACTGGCCCTCGCTTCATACTCGTCGCCAAACCCACTGGCTTCAGGTCATGTACAAGACCCTGCTAGGTAAAGTCCCCCCTTATCTCCGCTCACTGGTCACCATAGCAGCACCCACCTGTAGCACGCGCTCCAGCAGGTATATATCTTTGGTCACCCCCAAAGCCAATTCCTCCTTTGGCCGTCTCTCCTTCCAGTTCTCTGCTGCCAATGACTAGAACGAACTACAAAAATCTCTGAAACTGGAAACACTTATCTCCCTTACTAGCTTTAAGCACCAGCTGTCAGAGCAGCTCACATATCACTTCACCTGTACATAGCCCATCTATAATTTAGCCCATACAGCTCTCTTCCCCTACTGTATTTATTTATTTATTTTGCTCCTTTGCACCCCATTATTTCTATTTCTACTTTGCACTTTCTTCCACTACAAATCTACCATTCCAGTGTTTTACTTGCTATATTGTATTTACTTTGCCACCATGGCCTTTTTTTGCCTTTACCTCCCTTATCTCACCTCATTTGCTCACATTGTATATAGACTTATTTTTCTACTGTATTATTGACTGTATGTTTGTTTTACTCCATGTGTAACTCTGTGTTGTTGTATGTGTCGAACTGCTTTGCTTTATCTTGGCCAGGTCGCAATTGTAAATGAGAACTTGTTCTCAACTTGCCTACCTGGTTAAATAAAGGTGAAATAAAAAAATAAAAAATTCTACAATGTAGAAAATAGTAAAAATAAAGAAAAACCCTTGAATGAGTAGGTGTGTCCAAACTTTTGACTGGTACTGTACATTTAAACACACTCACAGAGAAACACAGGAGACAAAACACACACTCACAGAGACACACAGGAGACAAAACACAACACTCACAGAGACACACAGGCAACAAAACTACACTCACAGAGACACACAACACACACACTGACAGGCAGAATAACACATATGCCTTCTATAACACACACACACACATACAGAGAGATACAAAGGCATAGAGACAGTCCTGACGCACGCACGCACGCACACACGCACACACACACACACACACGGGCAGATTCTCCAATGATGAGATAATCCTCCAGCACTCATTATGTTTGAGTGTGTGTGTCAGAGAGGTGACAGAGAGGACCCATCCACCCACAGACACCGACCCCTGATAACAGCCCCCTTTGCTCGAGCCCTGGGCTCCGGGCCTTATGACCAGTAGCAGCCCAGGGTGACCTCCCAAACACACCACCATACACATGCTGATGACATCAGTGCCCCGGACTCACACACACACACGTCACACTGACATGCGCATAAATACACACTTGACATTTTCTTCTCAAAGGAGTCAGTGTGCGCTCTCCCTCCCACCACCATCATCACAATCAACACGCCTTTGTAGAGGTAGAGTGAGAGAGAGAGAGAGAGGAGCGAGAGAGAGAGAGAGAGAGAGAGGAGAGAGAGAGAGAGAGAGAGAGGGAGAGAGCAAAGAGGAGAAGAGAACACAAAGAGAGAAGGATGACCAGATTAAAGAGAGACATGAGAATGAGTGCGTAGAAGAAAACAGTAACTAACAGTTACCAAATAAAAAAGGAATGACAGACGGGGAGGAAGGGATAAATAGAAGATAAATAAAGAGAGGCGAGAGGGAGATGAGAGATGGACAGACCGTGTTAGTCTGTCTCTGTGCTGCTGTCTCTCTGCTCAGTTCTCAAATCTCTCCTCAGTCCTCAAACAGTCCTCTCTTTCTCTCTCATCCCAGTCTCTCTCTCTCACTCATCCCCAGTCTCTCTCACTCTTTGCCTCATCCCCAGTCTTTCTCTCTCTCTCATCCCCAGTTTCTCTCTATCTCTCTCATCCCAATTCTCTCGCTCTCTCCCTCATCCCAATTCTCTCGCTCTCTCCCTCATCCCAATTCTCTCGCTCTCTCCCTCATCCCAATTCTCTCGCTCTCTCCCTCATCCCAATTCTCTCGCTCTCTCCCTCATCCCAATTCTCTCCCTCAGTGCTCCCTGGCCATGTCCGACCAGCACATATCTGCTTTTATCACCGAGCCATAACCAACATAGCCCTCAGGCAGAGAGAGAGCGGAGCGAGGCGAGAGAGAGAGACCCACATCATGGACAGAGGCACATTCATCATACTATACGCTCACTCCTTTCACAGCAATTACCATAAAACTTTACACGGGTGGCCGTGGCTCTAACAAAGGTTAGCGTTTTTCACCATGAATCTTATTCTGGGGGTAGTGCTACAGAGTGGTCACTAGCTAGCACAGCCACAAAGTCATCAAATCATAATTTTAAACCTAATCCTAACCTTAAAACTAACCTTAACCACACTGCTAACCCTAATTCCTAACCTTAAATTAAGACCAAAATGTTTTCATGAATTTTGACTTTGCAGCTGGCCCATCTAGCGGAAATCGCTCAGTTCTGCCTCCAGGGCAAGATTCATGACAATAAATGTAAATACCTGCTCTCTAGCGTGCACCAGCCACAGTGGGCGTCGCCGGCACCCAAACAGTCACTGCAGGATCTGTACTGGCCACATGCTGCTACCTTCACCCTCAGGAGCTATGGACAGAACCATACATACATACACTCAACAAACCATACATAAAACACTGAGCATACCAAACATTAAGAACACCTTCCTAATATTGAGTTGTACGGGGCATGGACTCTACAAGCTGTTGGCCCATGTCAGTGTTGGCTGCATGCCCTTTGGGTGGTGGACCATTCTTGATACGCTCGGGAAACTGTTGAGCGTGAAAAACCCAGGCAGCGTTGCAGTTCCTGCTGCAATCACACTCCTTTGCTGCAGCCACACTCCTTTGCTGCAGCCACACTCCTTTGCTGCAGCCACACTCCTTTGCTGCAGCCACACTCCTTTGCTGCAGCCACACTCCCACATGCAGTGTGCACGGTTGACTCATGTCCGTTATTTCACATACTACACCTTTTGACAAGGTGGCAACACATCCTCCTAAAACTTCAGACAAAGCTATGCATACTTGCTCATCTATAATTTTTGGGTTTGTCAATCCTCCTGCTATCTCCTCTCTAAAGTGTTGTCTCACTAAAAAGATGGGAACTGATTTATCTGAGGTGAAGTGAATGGATCTGATATAACAGAACTGTAATAACTGTTAAATAATATACATTTTATATTAAAAAAATATGACCACACACTACGCACAACCAGGAAAATGCATAAAGGAAACAAATGTCATACATCCAGTGGCGATCCGTCATTCAGGGCAGGTGGGGCAGAGCCCGTTTTGCATGTTATTTTGGCATTAATATGTGTCACATCTCAGTTTGCAAACAATGGTCTCTTTTTTGCTTTCTTGAGTAAGGCAGCTCCAAAATGCAGGTGTTTCAGCCTAGCTCAGTGCTTTCTGTGGTGGTGAGTCAGTAGGAGTTGGTAATGTTGTTTAGTTGCGCCGTAATTGGCTCAGTGTTCCGTCACTCATGGGGACACTACGTCACCGCAAAATCTACAGGGAGAGCTCGTAAATTTAAGCCCCTTGGGTGCTGCTATAGTTACATTAGAAGTGCCCATCCAAGAAGGCTCAAGGTCATTGGCCACAGATAAAATTACGTCAAATCACGTTATATCTATTGCGATTTCATTTGACTGATCATATCAACATCATACTTTCAAAATCGTAGCTAGCAAGCTAGACAAGCACTCATCATCATGAATCAACTCGACAATCTACTGGCAAATCCTTTTCAATCCTTGTCATATCAAAATAAATAATGAAGAGAAATTATAGATAAAACGTGTCGGTGCTCATCAGACATTGGACATAAACATTACACAACAAGTTGGAAATCACAAATTCAACAATGAGTGGTTTGGAAGGAATCAGTGGCTAACTGCAAGCATTGCAAAGCAATCACTAGCCTGCTATTCAGTGGAGTGGGTGTGTAGTCCAAGTCTGGGTTTAAGGGTCTCTTTTCCAAACTTAAAAGCATAAACATCCAACATTGGCACTGCTGTCAATCCATCATGACTTCTGCCGCGTTAAAAACAACTGGAAACTCTGAACTGGGAAATCTCAGACTTCAGTGAGTTCAAGAAAACTGGGAACTCAGAAAAAAATTGCTTGTTTTGAACAATCATCCAACTCGGAATTGCAAGTTGGGAACTCGGGCCTCTTTCTAGAGCTCTGACCTGAAGATCATGATTCGTTCTTGTTTTTTTCCCCGAGTTCCCAGTTGTCTTGAAAGCACCATAAATCCAAATAGTTATATTGACTATATACGTCCTAGCTCACTCATTAATGTCTTAATCGAAATTACGGATTGCCTCTTATCCGCTCGTCGTCCTCTTATGCCATAGTTTGTAGATCTCAATTGTCGGTAGAAACCACAATTGTTTAAGCAAGTCAGCCATATCAGCTATGTTTTTTTAAAAGGCAGGAAATGAGGCTGAATAAACTGTTTCACTGTCAGACAAGGCTCTGCTGATAGCCAGGTGTAAAAGTGGTAAGGTGTTGGACAGCTGTTGGGACAGCTTTATGTAGGCCCTAACAGTTTTTTGTCACCGTTATAGTGCAATTAATGTATTGTTTAGTGTTGTGTTGTGTAGTGGCTTTTCTGGCATGCATCTAAACATCTTTGGTGGAGTGAGCCCCACCAAGATGTACATGCTAAAATGGCCACTGCATATTATGTCAAACAAACAAACTAAACCAATGCCAGTGTCAGTGAGAACATGAACCAGTCTAACTGAGTCTAGTTGATGGATAAAAGTATGGATCCCACAGCCTTACATGGTGAGAGGTCATGAGGTACAGGTAGTTCCTGTCCATGGGGTCAAAGGTCATGATGTGGTGCACTGATTCGCCGGCTGGGAGCTTCAGAGCCCACTGATTGGCCACAGTCAGGTTCTTCAGGAGGGTCAGCTGTGGGACACAAGGCAGAGTGCTTAGAAAGATAGAAACACTGTATAATCCTACAACAATAGTAAAAGTATTCAACAATCATTTCCGTTTTGGTTTTCTATTGGAGAGAATTCATGTGTTAAGCCCTTTTTGTATATTTTCAACCTAAAAGGTAAGTTCTGTGTGTTTGTAGTATTAATACAAAGACACACTACATGGCTGTGCTGATGTGCAGTAAGCTACTTCTCCAAGGTAAGCAGATTCATTAACTTGGCCATCTGTGCTCCTCTCTCCCTCCTGT